>NC_140293.1:10531907-10556907 GCF_964030765.1 Micromesistius poutassou | reverse complement strand
AAGGACAACAATGCCCTGAGGGGCACCCATCATCCTGGTACTGTTACACCACCACTAGTACTACCCTGGTACAATACACCACTAGTACTACCCTGGTACAATACACCACCACTGGTACTACCCTGGTACAATGCACCACCACCACTAGTACTACCCTGGTACAATACACCACTAGTACTACCCTGGTACAATACACCACCACCACTAGTACTACCCTGGTACAATACACCACCACCACTAGTACTACCCTGGTACAATACACCACCACCACTAGTACTACCCTGGTACAATACACCACTAGTACTACCCTGGTACAATACACCACTAGTACTACCCTGGTACAATACACCACCACCACTAGTACTACCCTGGTACAATACACCACCACCACTAGTACTACCCTGGTACAATACACCACCACCACTAGTACTACCCTGGTACAATACACCACCACCACTAGTACTACCCTGGTACAATACACCACTAGTACTACCCTGGTACAATACACCACCACTAGTACTACCCTGGTACAATGCACCACCACCACTAGTACTACCCTGGTACAATACACCACTAGTACTACCCTGGTACAATACACCACCACCACTAGTACTACCCTGGTACAATACACCACTAGTACTACCCTGGTACAATACACCACCACCACTAGTACTACCCTGGTACAATGCACCACCACCACTAGTACTACCCTGGTACAATACACCACCACTGGTACTACCCTGGTACAATGCACCACCACCACTAGTACTACCCTGGTACAATACACCACTAGTACTACCCTGGTACAATACACCACCACCACTAGTACTACCCTGGTACAATACACCACCACCACTAGTACTACCCTGGTACAATACACCACCACTAGTACTACCCCGGTACAACACACCACCACTGGTACTACCCTGAAGCAAAACTTAGTTTGTGATTAATAAAATAAGAAAACCTTTATGGCCCTTTGAAGCTGAAATGATCAAATCCAGAGTGTGTGAGGCTCCAATGAGGCCATGTTATAAGTGTACCATATGTACGAGTGAAACATTAACAAAAGCCTGATACGGTGACACGATTACAGACGACCAGCCAGCCAGAATCTTGGACCGAGTCAATGTGTTGTAAACAGTGTGTATAGTAACAGCAAACGTCCATTCGTCCGTCCGTCTGCCTCAGGCCTGCAGGAGAAGTTGGTGGAGATGAACGTGAAGCTGGAGGAGATCCAGCGGGCGCTGGACATGTACCTGGAGACCAAGCGGCAGCTGTTCCCCAGGTTCTACTTCCTGTCCAACGACGACCTGCTGGAGATCCTGGGGCAGTCGCGCAACCCTGCCGCCGTGCAACCCCACCTCAAGAAGTGCTTCGACAACATAACCAGCCTGCAGATCGCTAAGGTGCACACACACACACACACACACACACAGACAGACAAATGCACACACCCACGCAAACACTCACACACACACACACACACACACACACACACATCTGTGGAGAATGACAATAAACTGACAGAGAGAGATGAGGAGAATGAGGCAATCGGACTGACATACAGCCAAGCCGCAGCACATGACGTGCAGGTAAATATATTTTCCTGTCTCTGTAGGTCGGAGTGGGCGGCAACAAGACGGAGGCCAGTGGGATGTTCTCTGCGGACGGAGAGTTTGTCGAGTTCACCCAGTCGGTGTCCCTGGAGAAACCAGTCGAGGTACTGTGTGAACCCCGGCCCCTGAAATGACCTGTTCACAAGGTGCGTGGACACAGTGGTTTGACTTTCGTGGGGAAATGTCTGTGTCTGTGTGTGTGTGTGTGTGTCTGTGTGTGTGTCTGTGTGCATTTTTGCATGTGTGTGCGTGTGCGTGTGCGCGTGCGTGCGTGCGTATGTGCGTAGAGCTGGCTGTGTGACATTGAGCGGTCCATGCGCACCACGCTCAAGGACTCCCTGAGGAACTGCCGCCTGGCGCTGCAGAAGATGATGGCCAAGAGAGACAAATGGGTCAGAGATTGGCCCGGACAGGTACGTTTGTCTCTCCTCCCCCCCCGTTTCACCTTCCCACCAACCTAATGTGTCTCTCCTTCTTCCAACTGTGACTGAGAGACGCACCGCGACACGGTCTTCACTCAAGATGTGTCTGACTCAGGAATGGATGATTGAATGGCTTCTGCCTTTGTGAAGCAGTCTGTCGGGCACTTTCATTTCGTCGGCAAAGCCGTTTTCGAGCCCTCTGTTCTATTACAAAAAAAAAAAACTAGAAGAAAGAAATTATTGTATGAATCCCAGACTAGCTAATGAAATGTCAAAGCTATTCGATTAGGCTTCAGATATGTATTTTTTTCTTATTGAATAAAACAATGGAGTCAGAATTGTTAGCTTTGAAGGACAGTTGTTAGCTCTGGAAAGATGGATGTGTGGTGTTGACCGTTGGTCGTCTCTCCCAGATGGTGATCACGGCCAGTCAGATCCAGTGGACCACCGACGTGACCAGGGGCCTTATCTCGGGCAAGGAGAAGGGCGACAAGTCTGATCTCAGGGCCCTGAAGAAAAAACAGGTTGGAGAAACAAATGAAAATAGTTTGGGTTTGTCAAACTGAAAGCCCCATGACGCACACTGAAACTTATCTAATATATTTTCTGATTACTATTTGGTATATATCAACTCAGAGTTTCTTCAGATACCTTCAGGTCATTAATATGCAGGTAAGGTTTAGGAAGCTGTCTCACACACCCTAGAAATGACACTCCACACCTGCCCCACAGAACTTCAATCATCATCATAAGATTTCAAAATGAATTTTATAACGGTTTGGTAGTGGGCACGGAAGAGTGAGTGGGGAACCCAACGGAGACATCTCACTGCTCTTTGTTCCGGTTCAAAATTCTCTCATCAAGCAGGTTCATTTCTCTCTCGGTTATTGGCAGTCATGGCGGGCAACGGCGAGTCAGTGGGGGATCGTCCTGTTCCACTTTTAATTATCCTCACAATGTTCCGTTGCTCTCTTACTTTGCTCCGGCAATTTGGAAATGTGGCGGACCGGAGGGGCTGAAAGGCGAGCCTTTGTGCACCGGTAATGGTGGACTTGCTCTCGTGTTAAAAATCCAATCGACTTCAAAGACAAAACCGCCGGCTTATAAGATGTGTTTTATCACCCTCTCTGTGGGGAAGTGGATGTGCACTGCATCTGAGCACCAATCACACATTTCCCCACTCCTTCCTTCCTCCTCCTCCTCAATCTCCTTCGCAATCTCCACCTCCTCCTCCTCCTCCTCCTCCTCCAGGTGTCCATGCTCAACCGCTACTCGGACGCCATCCGGGGTGACCTGTCCAAGATCCTGCGGCTGAAGGTTGTGGCGCTGGTCACGGTGGAGGTGCACGCCCGCGACGTCCTGGACAAGCTGGCCAAGACGGGCTGCTGTGACGTCAGTGCCTTCGACTGGCTCTGTCAGCTGCGCCTCTACTGGGAGAAGGTACGTCAGCCACCGCAGCTCCTCCGTCACAGGGGGTTCTGTCTCCGGATTGACGTGAACGTTAGGGTTCTCTGGTTATTGCTTGTTGCTTTTGTGTTCTGTTGTGCTACCGTGACAACGGGTTGCCCCCCTGAGACATTAAAGATTGACTTTGCTATTATGGATGGCTGGGTGGATATTTGGAGGGATGGATGGATGGAGGAATGGATTGACCCTATGATGGCTGATGTATGGAGGGAGGGATTGACCCTATGATGGCTGATGTATGGAGGGATGGATTGACCCTATGATAGCTGATGTATGGAGGGATGGATTGACCCTATGATGGCTGATGTATGGAGGGAGGGATTGACCCTATGATGGCTGATGTATGGAGGGATGGATTGACCCTATGATGGCTGATGTATGGAGGGAGGGATTGACCCTATGATGGCTGATGTATGGAGGGATGGATTGACCCTATGATGGCTGATGTATGGAGGGATGGATTGACCCTATGATAGCTGATGTATGGAGGGAGGGATTGACCCTATGATAGCTGATGTATGGAGGATGGATTGACCCTATGATAGCTGATGTATGGAGGGATGGATTGACCCTATGATGGATGATGCCTGGGGGGATTGATAGATGGTTGGGTGGATGGAGGGATGGATGGTGGAGGTATGCCTAGATGTATGGAGAAAGGTGTGAACATGTTTTTCGTTGGGACTTTTGAGTAAACAGACATACTGACACCGTTTTATGCGAATACATTGTGACCAGAGAACTGCTGACTGTTCGTTTTCCCTTAGTTGGAGGTTAATAAGAGCACATTCTGTAACCCCGGAGGGAGTTCAAACCCTATATGTTCCACTATGCAAATGCATGTAAATTCAAGACAGGTTTCAGAATCTTTGCGTGAGGTTCATGGGGTCGGGGTTGGGTGGGTGATTAACATTGATAATACAGCGTGTTAAACTACAAATTATTCAGTATACATCCTTTGTGAGTCTTTAGAAAGTTTAGAAATGGATGTTTTCAGAGAAGGCCATGCTGAGAGGAACGAAGCCAATGCCAGCAGCAGCTTAAGGTTAAAATAGAAAAATGAAATAATAAACAGAGTAAAAAAGGTCCCTGTGGCTGCGTTGGCTGGTACACAGCTTGATCTCAGCCTTGAATGCACTTTAAGGTCACTTGCCCTCAGAACACCTCCACTGACCTACAGTAACACACCAGAACATTTAATCACTGCTGCCCAGGTGCCGGGAGTGTACACTTTTAGCTTTTGCTGTTGTGCAGTATGAGAGACACTGCAAATTACTTCAACCAGTGGGTGGTGTTTCTGCCAGTTGAGATTCCAGGTCAGGTGATGAATGGAGAGTCGAACCCTGTAATAATAGATGGTGGGTTGCTATACTCTGCCCGTTCACATGTCTCCATGCTAGTCTTTTAACACCCTATATCACCCCAGTAGGGGAATAGTGACTGCCCTCCATATGAATAGCAGCTTGAATATGTAAGTCTTCGTCAAGTAGTACCCAAAAAACTCAAAAAGTACAATTCGGTTCAGGACATACCATTGTGTGATCAGAGCATTTATAAAAGTTAAAAGCTATATATTCCCTTTATAAAAATAGATTAAAAAAGTGACGATTAACGTATTGATTACCGGTTCAGGGACTCTTCTGAAAAGCTTAAATGCAAGACCAGTCTTGTTCAGCTTTTTCTGTTTTCAGTCAACGGTGATCAGTGACTCATGCACGGCCATCTGGATACACACATTCGAGTTTCCCAACCTATCTGTCAATATCTCCGTAATAAGATGCCACCGCGAGCTTGGCGTTCACGGGTTCAGAACACAGCGACTGGCTAAAACCAGGACAAATATACAGCCCCTTCCTGCTGCGTTTGGCAGAAACACCGCAGCACAACGGGCCCACTGGGCACACTTTGCCCTCTAGCCGCTACACACTGGTGTTTTCTCGGTTGTTGTTGTGCTGTTTTTCTCAGTCTACCCTTGGAAGTTGCGGCAGAGATGCCATGGCCATGGTCTCACCCCACTGGTCTGTCAGAATAAAACGTGCAACGCGGCACAAGATGAGTGTCTGAGTCGGAGGACGGAGACACAAAGGCTAAATAAAAATGTTCACGTCAACCTTTCCCTCCTTCTCACTGTGTTTTTCTTCTCTTTTATTTCCTTCTCGCTGTCTCTCTGTCCCTCTCAATCTCTCACTGTCTGTTTCTGTTCTTCATTTTGCTCTCTCACTCCTCCCTCTCTTAATTCATCTTCGTCACTCTGTTGTTTGAATGTCTCTATCGCTCTGTGTTTCCTCTCTCTCACTCTCCCTCGCTCTCTCTCTCTCTCTCGCTCTCGCTCTCTCACTCTCTTTCTCTCTCTCCCACCCTCTCTCTCTCTCTCTCTCTCTCTCCCACCCTCTCTCTCGCTCTCTCTCTCTCTCTCTCTCTCTCTCTCTCTCTCTCTCTCTCTCTCTCTCTCGCTCTGGCCCTCTTATCGTTTCTCTGTTTGTTTATCTCGCTCTCCCGCTCTCAGGACGTGGACGACTGCGTTATCCGGCAGACCAACACACAGTTCAAGTATGGCTACGAGTACCTCGGCAACTCTGGACGCCTCGTCATCACCCCGTTGACAGACAGGTCAATGTCTCTCTCTCTCTCTCTCTCTTCCGCTCTCTCAACTCTCGCCCTCTGGTCGTCCACCCAACTCACCCGTTGATCTCCGGCCAATGTCCAATGCCTCCATTCATTCCATTATGTGATCATAGATTCAGCCCTGCCGCTGTGCACCTGAGTCACTCCTGCCACTGCGTCTAAGTATCCAAATCTCTCTAGAGCACGGTGCCGGACACTTTCTCCCGTTTGATTAGCAATGCGTATAATTACAGACCTCCATCAGCACCAGACAGACACTAGCATTAAGGCTGTCAGTGTAATCACCGGCTTATACATTGTGTGTATAGCGAGGATGTCGGCAATGGGATTAGACCTGTTATTGGGTAAATTAGTACCCCCTTTTGGGCATATTGCTTTCCTGCAATAAGTCCAGCATTGCCTCACACAGGGGACCATATTGCATGCATTATTATTAAAGTGTAGTTCCGGGAGGGAATGTAATAAAGCTAATTGATATGGGTCTTTTATATGGTCCTCGTGACACTTATTGGCCAACAGGGTGGCATAAGTAAATTTAAAAAGCACTGCTTCCTCATTAAAACAGGATTAATCATATTCCATGAACGAGCTGAATTCAGTTTGACCTGTTTTGGCTCCCTATCAACACCATGGATGACACCCGGGATCAGAGGGGTCTTCACACATGTGATCATCTACTCCCGCCGCCCCTACAAAGCCCACATTCTTAACTGCAGAAGATTTTTGTTAGGATGCACAGGATGACTCATATATCATATATATACAATATATATATATATATATATACTGTACATGCATATCATGTCAGTTGTGGTGTTAGTGTTCTGTGATTGCTGGATGTTCAGTTGATACTTTGGCCATTGTTTGTTGCTGACACGCTTTGATAACAAACGTGAAAAAAAAACAGATACAATGAAAATCATATTGTTCCGAACAAAATGTGGAAGAAGTGATGGAAATTTTAAGCGATATGCACGTAACAATAACATAGTGAAAAACCTCTGCATAGACTCAACTTAACCATAACTACCTTTTCTACCTTCACAACTACTAAATATTCATCAAGGGCACTGCCAGAACAGCAGACTCACACACCAGTCACCTGTGGCAAAATATTAAGACACCCATGTATATCAAACTAGGAAAATAAGTTGCTGTCCTTGTTTCTGGACCTTATTTGCTATTCATGGAACTGGCAAAGCTTGAGGTCTTAGACTTCAGGGCTGCACATCAAATCCTTTCCTTTTGTCTCTTCCTCAGATAATAAAAACAATCCTCTATAAAGTTATTTCCATGACTATGACCGTGTTCTGTCTGTTCCAGGTGCTACATGACCCTGACCACGGCCCTCCACCTCCACCGGGGGGGGTCCCCTAAGGGTCCGGCGGGCACGGGAAAGACGGAGACGGTGAAGGACCTGGGCAAGGCCCTGGGCATGTATGTCATCGTGGTCAACTGCTCCGAGGGCCTGGACTACAAGTCCATGGGACGCATGTACTCCGGTCTGGCTCAGGTAAGACCATGCGCATGGTGGTGGTGGCGGTTGTTGTGGTGGGGATGGCGGTAGCGGTGGTGGTGGTGGTGGTGGTGAAGGTGAAGGTGGCGGTGGTGGTGGCGGTTGTTGTGGTGGGGATGGCGGTAGCGGTGGTGGTGGTGGTGGCAGCGGTGGTTGCGATGATGGTGGTGGTGGTGGTGAAGGTGGCGGTGGTGGTGGGGGCAGTGGTGGTGGCGATGATTGTGGTGGTGGTGGTGAAGGTGGCGGTGGTGGTGGGGGCAGTGGTGGTGGCGATGATTGTGGTGGTGGTGGTGAAGGTGGCGGTGGTGGTGGGGGCAGTGGTGGTGGCGATGATTGTGGTGGTGGTGGTGGCGGTGGCAGTGGTGGTTGCGATGGTGGTGGTGGTGGGGGTGGGGGTGGTGGTGGTGGTGGTGGTGGTGAAGGTGGCAGTGGTGGTTGCGATGATGGTGGTGGTGGTGCTGGTGGGGGTGGGGGTGGTGCCGGTTGCGGTGGAGATGGCGATGGTGGTGATGATCATAGTGATGGTGATGGTGGTTTTGAAAATGCTGTGATGGTGATTAACCCCCTTCCTTTGCCACCCCAGACCGGGGCGTGGGGCTGCTTCGACGAGTTTAACCGCATCAACATCGAGGTGCTCTCGGTGGTGGCCCAGCAGATCCTCTCCATCCTGTCCGCCCTCTCCGCCGGCCTCACCAAGTTCGTCTTCGATGGACAAGAGATCAGCCTGGTCTGGTCCTGTGGCATCTTCATCACCATGAACCCTGGTCAGTCAGCATTTGCATATATGACCCCGCATACACGCATACGCAACACTAACACACACAGCCGGTTTTAATACTCCTGTGAGGACCTCCAGGGTTGTTTAGATGAACACCCTGAATTGCTCAAAGCTTCACCACAACGGGCTTTACCATGACTACATTCCTGTCAAGCCTGCCCGCCTTACCGAGAGCTTTAGAAAGCGTCCCTTCCCTGATTATCACCACGTCATGTACCCCCCAGGCTATGCGGGTCGCAGCGAGCTGCCGGACAACCTGAAGTCCATGTTCAGACCCATCTCCATGGTGGTGCCGGACTCCACCCTCATCGCAGAGATCACCCTGTTCGGGGAGGGCTTCAACAACTGCAAGGTACAGCCAGCTCACGCCAGGCTGCGGATGCACACTCGAGTGGGCACTTGAGATGTATATCTCAAAGCACGTTCACGACGTAGGTCATTAGGTAGGACATGATAAGGAAGCTCTTTGGAGCTTTTTGTCCAATACACACACCGACACAAAAACGCAGGCCTTGATTTAACAAAGTGACTTGATTGATTCTATTGCTTCTCTCTCCTTCTTCACATATCTATGTGTATCATCTAACATCATATCTAGGATATAAAATATTGCGCTGTTGTATTCATCAGATATCCAAAGGGGGTATCATGACATAACAACGACGAGCGTGTTCGGTGCATATATGTATTCATATCTCAAGTTCAGTCATGCTGATACCAATCTAAACAGCGCCGGCTTTCCCCGGGATACAGAAATGAACTAATGAAACATTCCATTCTGGCTTGCTTCTCACGTGAAGGGTGCCCACCACCAGCGGATGAGAGTTATCTCACACTGATGGAAATGCAGCAGGGAGTGAATCAAAACAACCTAGTTAATCAAAGAGGCACGCTGCTCGCCCTCTCACAGCCAACTGGCCACACACAAACAAACCAAAACACATTTTTCTGATGTTTATACTAAAACAAATATAATTGTTATACATCTGGAATGTGATTCAAAGATTTTCGAGATCTTTTCCACTTGTTGAGATTCCAACATTTTTGTTTAAAAAAATGTTTGCATGCTTCGTCTCATTAGTTTTAGATTTAACCCTGGCGGGCCGTGGGACATACATTCACCGTTGTTAAAACGAGTTGGCTTTTATTGTTGAGTTCGAGCAGCATTACATGCAGAGCAGGTGTTGTATGCTGCCATGTCAGACATCTTCTTGAGAGTGTGTGGCTGGTTTATCCTGTGGGCATTATTGCACATCGCACCACAATGTGTAAAGCCTCACCCAGCCCCAGAGTCTAATCTGTCTGACCGGGCCAGGGGAGACTGCTTAAACCAGCCATCATCCACACACACTTCAGATACCCCAAACGGCAAATTGAGGCTGAGGAGAATCCCAGCCAGGGGAAGCTGCTTGACCCAGCAAATTAACCACACACAGTTCTCAGTGTCATTTCCTGTCAATTGTAAGTGTGTGACTTGGAGCTGTTATGTTTTATAGGTGCAGCGATCTGGTATCAAGACTATCAAGACTTATTAGAGTATTTTTATGGATCTGATTATACGCCTTCTCCAGTAGTAATGAGGTTTCATAATGAGTAGTATTATCAGAAGTAGTATTATGATGGACCAGTATGTCCTGATTATACTCTGTGTCTCCAGTACTAATTAGGTTTCATAATGAGGAGTATTATCAGCGGTAGTAGTGTAATGATGGACCAGTGGGTCCTGATATACTCTATATGTGTCTCCAGTACTAATTAGGTTTCATAATGAGGAGTATTATCAGCGGTAGTAGTGTAATGATGGACCAGTGGGTCCTGATATACTCTATATGTGTCTCCAGTACTAATTAGGTTTCATAATGAGGAGTATTATCAGCGGTAGTAGTGTAATGATGGACCAGTGGGTCCTGATATACTCTATATGTGTCTCCAGTACTAATTAGGTTTCATAATGAGGAGTATTATCAGCGGTAGTAGTGTAATGATGGACCAGTGGGTCCTGATATACTCTATATGTGTCTCCAGTACTAATTAGGTTTCATAATGAGGAGTATTATCAGCGGTAGTAGTGTAATGATGGACCAGTGGGTCCTGATATACTCTATATGTGTCTCCAGTACTAATTAGGTTTCATAATGAGGAGTATTATCAGCGGTAGTAGTGTAATGATGGACCAGTGGGTCCTGATATACTCTATATGTGTCTCCAGTACTAATTAGGTTTCATAATGAGGAGTATTATCAGCGGTAGTAGTGTAATGATGGACCAGTGGGTCCTGATATACTCTATATGTGTCTCCAGTACTAATTAGGTTTCATAATGAGGAGTATTATCAGCGGTAGTAGTGTAATGATGGACCAGTGGGTCCTGATATACTCTATATGTGTCTCCAGCAGTAATTAGGTTGAAGTGTGTGGGGGTGCTGTGCCCCGCGGGGGTGTGCGGGCGTGTCCACTGACTCCAGATCAGAGGTGAGAGCTGAGCCTTCTGTCTCCCACCGGCTGCTGGCACCTGTGGTCCACCAGCGTTTACCTGGAATCAGTGTCAGCGTGGAGCCTGGAGCCCGGCCAGGGGATGATAGGATTAGCATGCGTCGTGCGAGCTCCGGCCGTCTTTGTTGGCCAACGTATGCGTGCGTGTGCGCGTTTTCATCCATGTACATGTGCACTTACTTTGAGTTTGTAGTTTGGGCTCGGCTCTGTGTGTGTGTGTGTGTGTGTGTGTGCGTGTGTGTACCTCTGCCCTGTGCTACCTCCAACAACACACACATACCCCAACACCCACACCAACGCCAACACACACAGACACATACACACCCACCCTCCCACCTGCGCCAGATCACTCCCTGGCAGGTTTGCAAACCCCAACACCAATGCCAGCACAGCCCCGCAAATACAAACACACACACACACATAGACACACACAAACACATTTCCTCCCCCCATCCCATCAAGAAAGTCACAAACAACCTACACTAACCTTTACAAAACTTATCCGACAGCCGCTTCCCTCAAGGATGTTACCCTCTCTCTCTCTCTCTCTCTCTCTCTCTCTAGCTCTCGCTCTAGCTCTCTCTCTAGCTCTCTCTCTAGCTCTCTCTCTAGCTCTCCCAGCCGCACCCCACACACATCCACTCGCACACACGCACACACCCAGTAATAACACCCGGGCGGGTGTTATTATGTCCAACGCTGCCAGGCTGTGGCTGCCTGTTGGGATCAGTAATGATGTGCCAGGGAGATCATCAGGGGGGTGTTAGCATAGCGGCTAGCAGAACGCCAGCCGTGTGCAGACCATACCCCAGTGCTAGCCTAGCATGGGGGCACTGGAGCCAGCCGGGCAGGCAGGTGGGAATATGGAAGGATGGCGGTGGGGGAGGCAGCTGCAATGGAATTATTATTGTGAAAGGCGGAGGGGAGGCGGCAGAGAGGCAGGGAAACACTGCATGGGCCCAAACACTTTGTTGTGTGACTTATGGTTGTTGTGGAGCAGAGCACGGCATTAACACTCAGGGGTTTGAGTCCCACCAGGGCGCGCTGGTCGGGGCGCACATGCTAAGTTATGTACGCACTTGCACGCTATGTATGCACTTGCACTCGCTGAATTAAAACGTCCACAGAAATGGCATGAATTATGAGAACATCACGGGAGTAGAATTCCTCTGTGTCGCGTTGGTGATCGTTAATATGCAAAGCTAACGGAACAACAACAACGTCTACGAAAAAAGGGAACAGCGTACATATTTCCGCAGTGCTGACAATGATGAAATGTCATACAATACAAGACTTTACAACCTGAAACTTACCCACCGTCGCAGTTTCGTGCAACATTACCACTTCTCCTCTGCGTGTGTGTCAGGCTGCGTCGGCTCTGCCTCTGCTGCAATCTGAAGCTGCTCCAACAAATTTGCAGCAATCCATTTATTACCTCGCTTCGCCCACTGTCCACCACTTCCTATAAATAACCTTGCACAAGCCACCAGTTCTGATGGGCTGTTTTCACCGGTGCCAATGTTTCCTGTAATAAGTAGGCGAGGTGTACTGATTTAATTGTTTTCACATCAATAACATAAGATGATGTTTTATTTACATAAATATAGATATAATTATGTAAGGGATAATGTATAGAACGCCGGTCATTATCGGGAAACAAGCCCAGACAGGGCGAACAGGACACCGACATGAAGCGGAGGTGTCTTGCTTCGCCCTGAAGGGGATTTAGATAATGACCGGCGACGTTCTATACATTATCCCGCTTATTACACGGCTACTTGCGAAAACAAAAAAATCACTCCACACGGTGTGTCTTTTTACAATTACCATTCGTAGTGTTGATCAGCAGAGAAATAGTCCGCCAAAGACGTTGACGTCGCCTAGCAACCGAATCCACTAGGGTTGATAAGTTACCGGACTACTTGCGGAGCGATACGAAAGACGTGGAAAAAAATCCTTCGGGAAGGCCCATGCAAGTGAACGGAGCGTTCCACAGCATTGAGAAGAGCCGTGTGATAAATCTAGATAAATATACATCAGCCAACCCCCTCGACCTAGCGTTGGAGAATCCTGTTCCCACAGATATACCATACATGTGTGGTCTGGTGATTAAAGACATACAGATATCCACCATACACCGCCCCTAGGTGATCCATGGACAGCGTCCTATTGACCGTGTGGAATCTAGGACAGAGGAGACACAACAAGGCAGAACAGCGGGCCGCGGTGGCCTGGCCATTGGCCTACTTTGGGCAGCTTTGGCCTGGTTTGAGAGAGTGCTCTGATCCACGCTTTGAGCTGGAACACATGGGGGTAGGGGGCATGTTACACTCCCCCGAGCCCATCATCTGCTCTGTCTAGCATGTTAGAAGTGTGCTCTCTCTCTCTCTCTCTCTCTCTCACTCTCACTCTCACTCTCTCTCATAGGCTCTATCTAAACCTCTCCCCCTTGCTCTCTGGATATCTGTATCTCGCTGTCTCACTTTTTTGTATTTGTGCGCGTATGTGTGGGTGCAAAAGCCTGTGAAACAAGTTACTACACACACACACACACACACACACACACACACACACACACACACAACACATTGAGTGCAGCTGTGTAATGCCATGCTAGGACAGGCTACCCAGACATGACACCTGTAGTGCGCACCTGTAGACACATACACATAAAACTCACAAATCACACTTTGAGGGTGTGTGTGTGTGTGTGTGCTTGATGTAGTGCATTTTACAGGTTGCACAGACATTATCGTGTGTGTGTGTGTGTGTGTGTGTGTGTGTGTGTGTGTGTGTGTGTGCATGACATGTAGTGCATGTCACAGGTTGCAATGAAATTATCCTGTGTGTGTGTGTGTGTGTGTGCGTGTGAGATTGGGGCTGTCGTAGAGTATGTCACAGCTCGAGCTCCCATTATCCTGTGTGTGTGTGTGTGCGAGTGTGTGTGTGTGTGTGTGTGTGTGTGTGTGTGTGTGTGTGTGTGTGTGTGTGTGTGTGTGCGTGTGCATGCGAGTGTGTGTGTGTCCATGTGTGGGTGCGCGTGTGTGTGTGTGTGTGTGTGAGAGAGGGGAGCTGGCTGGCCGAACGGATGAAAGGACGTTCTTCACGGTCAAACCTGCCGGGGACTTCAAACCTGATGTCATGTTGTATTTATTTTATATTTTCATGGAGTGAGTTAACCGGCTGCCTGGCCCCTGGTAGTGACTCCCACCTCGGCCGCGATGCTCTGTGTGGCAATCCTGATTCTCACTATCCTCAGGTTAACAGCAATTGTTCAGGTTAACATCATCTTTATATGCTGTCTCTCTCTCCCTCGCTCTCCCTCCTTCTCTCGCTGATGTGCCCTTTTTTTTTTTTTTTACCTACTTCTTTAATGATTTAGTGCTCGCATTTTTTCTTTTCTATTTATCTCTACCCATATATGTCCATCACCCTTTATCAATGTGTGTGTGTGTCTCTCTCTCTCTTTCTCTCTCTCTCTTTCTCTCTCTCTCTGTTCTACTCACTACTCACTTCCATGGCAGTGGTTGGATCTTCTTTTTGTACAATGTAGTCTGTAAAGTGCAGTCGGATTCTCTTAGCTCCGCGTTGTCTTTTTCCTAATTCCTTTTGAATTCTGCTTCACATCTTTCTTTGACCTCATGACGTTTTCCACCGAGGTCAAGGAAAAGAGATAAGGAAAGGAGTTCGTAATTTTTTGACTATCCAACCGCAACCCGTCTAAATGTGTGCGTGTGTGTGTGTGTGTGTCTGTGTGTGTGCTTGTGTGCGTGTGTGTGCGTGTCTGTGTGTGCGTGTCTGTGTGTGCGTGTCTGTGTGTGCGTGTGTGTGTGCGTGTGTGTGTGTGTGTGTCTGTGTGTGTGTGTGTCTGTGTGCGTGTGTGCATGTGTGCATGTGTGTGTGTGTCTGTGTGTGTGTGTCTGTGTGTGTGTGTGTGTGTCTGTGTGTGTGCATGTGTGCATGTGTGTGTGTGTCTGTGTGTGTTAGCTCCTGGCCAAGAAGGTGTTCACGCTGTACTCCCTGGCGGTGCAGCAGCTGTCAAAGCAGGACCACTATGACTTCGGCCTGCGGGCCCTCACCTCCCTGCTACGCTACGCCGGCAGGAAGCGACGACTCCGACCTGATTTGCCCGGGGAAGAGGTGAGACACTGCTCAATTCTCTCCCTCCCCTCTGTCTCTTGGTCTCTCTCTCTTGCCCTCTTCCTCTCTCTGTTTGTCTTCCTCTCTCTCTCGCTGGATGATATATATTGGAATTTTACTTTTGACAGGGGATAATCAACTGGTTATGGTGTTTTACTCTCAGCAGGAGTCCCAATGTTTGACTACCAGTTGGCCCGTTCCTGTGGCACGCTGCCTCTCTGCTCCTTAATGGCATCGATCTTAAATCAAGATCAGTCTCGTAAATCCACCATGGCAACTATGAAAATGTATAATATACGTGGTCTTAGTGTAATCGGATATATAAAAGCATAACAAATGGTCAACTTTATTAGAAGCAGACATCTATGAACCACGGGTTTCTGTGGAAGCCTATTATGGCCATGTTGATATTGATATTGTTCTCAATATGTGATTCATGATGATGATCATACGGTTATCAACATCGACTTGTAACAATTAACTCATTATGTTCTAATCTCTGATGCTAAAAGAAGAATAATGAAAAAGGAAAATAGTGTTTCCATTCTTAATGGCAGCAATAGCATTCAGCGGGCATTCCTCACCCCCTCCCTCCCTTCACCCCCTGACCTCACATTATACTCTTCACTCGTCCCGCTTCCCTGATTCAGGACTACATCAGCACCCCCACCATCACCGCCACCCCACCATCACCACCACCATCACCGCCACCCCACCATCACCCCCACCATCACCACCACCATCACCCCCACCATCACCATCACCACCCCTAGCCTGAACAATACCTAGCGGCACCAGAGAATGGCAGAGACATTCGCACATGTACACACACACACACACACACACACACACACACACACACACACAACATTGAACAAGACCTTCAGGCACAAGAACTGAATAGACACTAGTTGCATGCACTGTTGCATCCAAGCATCTACACACACACACACACACACACACACACACACACACACACACAGACACACACACGTTGATGAGAGAGTGTGTTCAGACGGAGGGGGTTGACACCAGGAAAATGTGTGCCTAACACCCCGCAGGGAGCCGGGCTGTGATCAAAAATGTATCAAAGGGGGGGGAAGAAAAGTTGAAACAGCACACTAGAAAAGAGCTCATCATTTCATACCTTTCCTCTGCAGTTCCCCTGTTTATTTATTGATTTATTTATTTGATTATTTATTCGATTCTTTGGGAGGGGGGGGGGGGGTGGGGAAGGCTGAGTCATAAGTCACTCCTTTGTGTGCTGCCAAGAGGGGGGGCATTAAACAACAGTGTGTTTGTTGTTTAATAGCTCATTTGTATCCTCTGGTGCTGTGAAGTGCCCCGCTGCGAGGGGAGGGGGGGGGGGCGTTTGGGGAGCCCATGATTGACGACCGCAAGGAGTTCCAGTCAGGACGGCTCTGCCGTTCCTCGGAGTCTTATTTAGTGTTTCTCCGGGACTCCGGGCTGGGAGGTGAAGATGGATAAACCACAGCTAGTCATGTGTCAGGTGCCCCGATGCTTACCTGCCACAGGTGAAAAGTAAAAGAGACGATAAATCTGTTAAATAACGACCAAGCTGTTCTGGCCCTGATGACCTCTGGTGACCTTTCCCCCTCCCAGATCCTCCTCATGTCCATGAGGGACATGAACCTGGCCAAGCTGACCTCGGTGGACCTGCCGCTGTTCAACGGCATCATCCAGGACCTGTTGCCCGGGGTGGACTCGCCCACCATCGACTACGGCAAGGTACTAGCCCTGTTGCCAGTCCAGCGTTTACGCATGCCCTAAACCAATACTCTTAACAGCAGTAACAGCACAGCTGATCCGCAATGCAGTAGCACATTACTCACCCACAATTCGCTAGCATATCTAAAGGAATATCGTCCCTACACATCTCAATCCCATGCTGTGGTTTAGCTCTCCACTAACCAAAGGTAGAACTACAGAATGCAGTAACCTAGCTGCTGAATGACTATATGACTATGTTCCGTCTACCATGGATCTCACGCTAGATACACCTTCTGCCAAAACTAAACGTAAGCTATCAAGTTGTTTTTTGATAGGACAAGGGTTTTAGAGCACACTACTCACACACACAGACCATACACTGTTTACACACACACACACACACACATGCAAAACACACAAAAACACACTTTGCACCCACACATATTTAGCATTACACAAATAAAAACAAGGCAAACGGCGTGGACATGGTATGTGCACCGTAGCGTAAAGTCAACACAACCCCCCCCCCCCGAGCAAGCAGCCTCAGCACTCCTCTAGCAGCACGCCTCGATCAGCACTGCAAGCCGCCGCTGGCCAGATTGCACCGTTTCTTTACTTCAGGGTTCTCCCATACCACAGTATATATACAGTCAGTTTTACTGCGTTGAAATGTCTATGGGCGGCCCACCTCCTCCCCCTCCCCTGGTCTCCTCCCAGAAGCTGAACAGAGTTATGGGTCTGACTGGGTCTTACTTGGTCCCCCGAGCCCGCGGCACTGGTTGCCTCCGGCTCGGGCACCGTCCTCAGAAGCCGTACGCACGCTGTTAATATCGCATGTCCTGCTGAAATATGAATAAACACAAACCACCGCTGACAAGGCTTCAGAACGCCACACAGTCACACTTGGCCTAGAGATGGACTCAAGGCCCACAGTGTTTCCGTTTGTCTCACAGTTCGTCTCTCTATCGCTCTGCAATCTCGCTCTGTGCATATTACTGTCTGTCTGCCGAGCTGTCTCTTTCTGTCTCTTACACTGCATTTATCTGTTTGTCTGTTTGTCTTTTTTGTCTGTGTGTCTCTCTCTGTATCCGTCTCTGCATTTCTCAGTATCTGTTTGTCTGACTGTCTCTCTCTCTAGTGTTCTCCGTTTCTGTCTGTCTGTCTGTGTGTCCGGCTGTCTTTCTCTGTGTATTGTTCTCTGCATTTCTCAGTATCTGTTTTTCTGTCTGTGTGTCTGTCTGTCTCTCTCTCTAGCGTTCTCAGTTTCTGTCTGTCTGTCTGTGTGTCCGGCTGTCTCTCCCTGTGTATTGTTCTCTGCATTTCTCAGTCTCTGTAAGTGTGTGTGTGTGTGTCTGTCGGTCTCACTGTCTCTTTCTGTCAATTTCTCAGTATCCCCCTGTCTCCCCCCATCCCCTCTCTGTCTGTATCAATTCCTTGCTCTCTTTCCCTTTCTCTGCCCTTTCCGCCTCTCTCTTTCTCCCTCTCTCTTGACTGCTGCCAGTACGGCTGTGTGTCTATCAGCTGATCAGCACGATCAGGGATCAGGGATCATTGTCTCGCCGGCGTATGCGCGAGGGTGTCCTCCGATCGTGTGACTGCATGACCCCGACCACCAAAACCTCCAGTTGATGTTTGTACACATGCTCCATAAATCCGCCTAGATGAATAACACAATGTACCTTACCACATGCAGAGAACGCACACACACACACACACTCTAATCACACACACACACACACACACACACACGGACACGCACACGCTGAATAATTCATTGCAGCTGTGATAGGTCATTCTTCATCTGTGCGCTAGGTTCCTCGTCTGTCCTCTCCATACTGTGGAAAGCAGATGGCTCATTTGGAGGTAGCAGCCATGTGTGGAGGAAGAGGAGGAGAGGGAGGGATGGACTGAAGGTTACGTACATTTGGCGCGGAGGCACGCAAAAGTCGCTCACTCGCATCCCATGTCCCCATTCGTCACTACTATTTTATTTAGTCGTTCAGCAGACTTCTTTCAACCATAGTGACTTTAAAGGGAGGCTGAGCACATCCTAAGGATACAATCAAGATTGGTGTGGACAAAATAAGATGTAGTGCTGCACAACCTAGTTCAAAAGATGACGACTGGACTGAGTGCATACATAGCTCTAGGAATCAGAAATAAGCATTTTGGAATTCAATAATTTATTAGTGGTAGTGTGATCGGTGCCTTCTAAATTCCACATGGATTTCTACATTTCCAACACCAGGGTACAGCTCAACTAATTGCGTTCTTTTGGCTGATCCGAAATCAGCCAAAAGTTCACAAAGCTGTAACCTTTCACTCTGAAGACGTTGTTTACAACAACAACAAGCGGTCGGCGGTGACGCTTGGCGTTGGCGCGCCAGGCGTGCACCAGATGTAGCGGGCGTCGGGCCGGGTGCGTTGTAAGGCTGGAGGTGTCGTGGTGGTGATGAAAGCGTCATTAGTGCGGCGTTGAGACTCCTCTCCCTGTTAGCTAAATGGATCCTCAGCCATCTGCTGTGACAGGCTCCACCGCTTGCTCACATCCACCCCCATACACCCAGACGGGCCGAGGGACATCTTCCCTCGCTCTGTTTCGCTCCCTCTGTGTCCCTCTCTCACTTTCTTCCTGTACCTGTTTCGAGAGCTCCTCCTCCTCTTTCATCTGTGGACCATAAGGTCATTTTAAATGTTTGGCTTAATGGGCTGGCTGACTAGCGAGGCATGGTCTACTCTCTCTGTCTCTCTCTCTGTCTCTCTTTCTGTCTCTCTTTCTGTCTCTCTCTCTGTCTCTCTTTCTGTCTCTCTTTCTGTCTCTCTCACTCACTCTCTTCCTCTCTGTCTCTCACTGTCTGCCTGTCGGTTAGTCGCACTGTCCTTTCTATATCTTTCTATAGACTCTCTCTCTCTCTCTCTCTCTTTCTCTCTCTCTCTCTCCCTCTCTCTATCCTTTTCCATCTAGTTTTTGTGTCCAGGTGTCGTTGTCCAGGTGCTGTTCTCACAACACACGTTATCCTATATGCTGTAGACTAACTTTCCTGTCATTCTCTCCTTGTCTCCATGCCTCGAGTCCTTTCCCGTTGTGCAAAACAGCTTGATAGCATTGGTCCTGAGTTACAGCTGTGTGTGTGTGTGTGTGTGTGTGTGTGTGTGTGTGTGTGTGTGTGTGTCACACCCGCACACATAAACTATACCAAACCAGACTGATATATCGGTCTGCCAATGCTGTTGGCCTTCAGCAGCTGTGGTAGGATCAGTATTTGCTTCCTAGAAGATAATACACATGAAAAGGTCAGGCTCGCCTCCTCCTACCTATAAGTCTGACTGCAGCCATGTGAGTTATTGGCGTGTTCTCCACGGAGGAAACACAGTGGTCACAGCACCTTGAGGTTTTCTAAAGAGCATGTTCAGGCGGGGGGGGGTGGGGTGGGGGGGAGGAACCCCCGACACAGGGAGAGTTATTGTCTGGTGAGCATGGAGGAATGCGAGGCTGGGGACGAAACGGCACGGGATAGATGTTAGTCACCGAAATGTGTTGTTGACACACACCTGGCACTGAAAGAAAGCCTGGAAGGCTGTGAAGCTGGAAATGGGGAAAACCACTTTTGTCGTCCGTCATCAATTTTGTTGTTTCAGTGAGCGAACGGTGCCAGATTGTGTGTGTGTGTGTGCTTGTGTGTAAGAGTGTGTGTGTGTGTGTACAGGTATGCTGTATTTCTGTCCACACCCATATATCTTGTTTGTGAGAGGCAAGAGTCCTCCTGAGTTGTGTTGCGTGTGTATAAACATTAAGTGAGCCGTCTTGAACTTCCTATAGGCAAAAGACGAGCGTAGCGGTCGTCGTGTAATGTGTGTGAAGTGTGTGCGCGGCGGGTCCGCGTGCGCCGGGGCCCTCTACGGGACACGGGGCCTGTAATGTGTTTTAATGAGAACAGCTCCTCAGGGGACCGGGGAATATCTACTCATCACGAGGGGCCCCCTGCTGCCAGAAAGCAGCTCCGCTCCTCGGCTGTACGTTCCACCTGCAGCTACCCCACCCCGTCTGCCTGTCATCATCATCTGTCCGGCTGCATGGGTTCATGTCTCACTCTCTCTCTCTGTCTCCTTCTCTCCTTATCCCCCCCCCCCCCCCCCCCCGTCTATCTCCTTCTCCCTTTCTCTCTCCCCTTATCTGGCTCTCCCCCCCCCCTTGCCTTTTTTCTCTCCCTCCCCCCCTCTACTACACCCCTCTTTCTCTTTCTCCCACGCCCCCACTCCCCCCCCCCTCCCTCCCAAACCTCTCACTTCCTCCCCCCTCCCCCCCTCCCAAACCTCTCTCTCCCCCCCTCTCTCGCTCCCAAACCTCTATTTCTCTCCCTCCTCCCCCCCTCCCAAACCTCTCTCTCTCTCCCCTCTCTCTCGCTCCCCAACCTCTCTCTCTCCCCCCTCCCTCGCTCCCAAACCTCTCTCTCTCTCCCCCCCTCCCTCGCTCCAAAACCTCTCTCTCTCTCTCTCTCTCTCCCCCCCTTGCTCCCAAACCTCTCTCTCTCTCTCCGCCCCCTCCCTCGCTCCCAAACCTCTCTCTCTCCCCCTCCCTCACTCCCAAACCTCTCTCTCTCTCCCCCCTTGCTCCCAAACCTCTCTCTCTCTCCCCCCTCCCTCACTTCCAAACCTCTCTCTCTCTCCCCCCTTGCTCCCAAACCTCTCTCTCTCTCCCCCCTCCCTCACTTCCAAACCTCTCTCTCTCTCCCCCCTTGCTCCCAAACCTCTCTCTCTCTCCCCCCTCCCTCACTTCCAAACCTCTCTCTCTCTCCCCCCTTGCTCCCAAACCTCTCTCTCTCTCCCCCTCCCTCACTTCCAAACCTCTCTCTCTCTCTCCGCCCCCTCCCTCGCTCCCAAACCTCTCTCTCTCCCCCTCCCTCACTCCCAAACCTCTCTCTCTCTCCCCCCTTGCTCCCAAACCTCTCTCTCTCTCCCCCCTCCCTCGCTCCCAAACCTCTCTCTCTCTCCCCCCTTGCTCCCAAACCTCTCTCTCTCTCCCCCCTCCCTCACTTCCAAACCTCTCTCTCTCTCCCCCTCCCTCACTTCCAAACCTCTCTCTCTCTCCCACCTCTCTCGCTCCCAAACCTCTCTCTCTCTCTCTCTCTCTCACTCTCTCCCCCCTCCCTCCCCCCCTCAGTTGCGGGAGGCCATCGAGGCGGAGCTGCGTGAGCGTGGCCTGCAGCCCATGCCCTTCACGGTGTCCAAGGTCATCCAGCTGTACGAGACCAAGAGCTCCCGCCACTCCACCATGCTGGTGGGCCGGGCGGGCAGCGGCAAGACGGTGACCTGGAGGACCCTGCAGAACGCCCTCAGCGCCCTGCACCGCAAGGGGGAGCCGGGCTACCAGCTCATCAGGGTACGCTCCTCTGGGGCCCTCTGGGTCATTCTTCACGTTTTAGCTTTTTTCTGTGTGTGTGTGTAGTTTCACTTTTTGGTTTCCCATTTCTACTACTGTCCTGAGCTTTCTGCTGTCACACCCAAATTTCTCATCTGGGATGGTTATCTTACAACTCGACCCTGGGATTTACAACTCACCTCCGCTTGTATGTGTACCGTTGGTGTATTTAACATGGGCTCAGGAACGACGAGTGGGACCTGTGACCGGCCGCCTATGTACCTCTGCCCTCCTGGCAGTAGCGGTCTCGGTCCTTGGCCGGGCTCATCGGAGCGTAGTGAGTGGGAGTTTGAAACTGTTTCAACGACTTAATTGTGTTTTAACGTCTCAACATTCAGTCATTAGCCAAATAACTTTTTTTTTTGCATGGCAATAGCAATAATTCAGTCAATGACTTCACTACCAGCCAAAAGGCTTTTGATTTATTTATTGCTCATTTCCCTTCTTCGTTCCCATTATTTTTTAGGGAGGATTTCCCATGATCCTCTCTGGTTTTCTATCTCCCACCACCCATCTCCTTCTCATTTACCGTGAATATCAAAACATCCCCTTCCCAGAGGGCTTGTTTGTCTTCATGTGTGCATGCATGCATGTGTGTGTGTGTGTGTTAGCGTGTGTGGGCGTGTGTGTGTGTGTGTGTGTGTGTGTGTGTGTGTGTGTGTGTGTGTGTGTGCATGTGTGTCTGTGTGTGTGTGAGAGGGGGCATCCTTCCACAAAATTACACATTAACGCCCATGGGTGTGTGTGGCATGGGGCGTGTTGGCACATACATCACACCTATCAGTGAGCCTCGTCAACATGTGACCACTCTCGCATCCCCCACAGGGTCCCTCACCTCATCTGACTCGCACACACACACACACACACACACACACACACACACACACACACGTCCCCCCACCAACACACAACCAAACATCTAAGGCCAAGTCGACATGTACCAAAACTATTTTTTTCCCCCCCCGTTTTCCCTGGCATCGTATCAAGAACATTTGCGTCCAAACGGATCCATCTCAATGGATAATGGATCAATGGATCAATACGATTGATCGACTCAACACGCTACTCCATGTTCCAGGCGTATACGGCAATTCACCATGACGTCACACTATGTTCTTCCGGGTGGCAAAAGCCGATGCGTTCTCCGTTGGCACCACTAGTAAACAAACCCTTCCACGATCGAGAAAACAGAGTAAATGGCTTGAATTAATGATTTTCTTCTTGCGGGGTGCTACAGGACGTCTCATTAATATATATATATATATAATATATTATATTATATTTATATAGTTTTCGTCATCGTTTCAACTTTTCAAAACAACAATGTTTTGTTGACTGTGTGACAGTCTTTATTGTTATTTATTTATTATTATTCATTATTAATATTTGTGTTTACAGCCAGCTGGATGGCTTCAGGTCTGTGGTAGCCGCTCGTTCTGCCACCCGGAAGTGTCGTTACGGCTATTGTTTACTAACATTCTGAAATGCCGTATAGGCGGCGCTGTTTCAGTTTTAGAAATTCACCGGAAACGGAGAGAGGAAGAGGCGGAGCATGCGCATAAAGCTAGAGCGCTGTACACAAACACAGTAGAAGAAAACAAACTGAATGAGAAGAACATGACGATGGCTCCTGTAGCGAAGAATAGAATATTATGATATAATATTATTATATATATATATATATAATATTTTGCAATAGTAACCCTAATAGGCACAATATCTTCTCCAGCAGGAACACGAGCATGTACAGTAGTCTGCCATTGTTGTTGTTATGAGACGTCGTCACGGGTTACAAGAGGTTACGCTCGAGGGTGTGTGGCGATGACGTCATCGAAACGCAAGTATGCGTGTTGGCCGTCCGAACGAACACTCAAGGGGCTTCGTTTGTGAATTTATTTCACCCTGGGACCAGGTTTCAGAAAAGTCAGTTTGCAAGCGATGCGTTCACAGGATTCGTTTGGACGATCGGCCAAAACAATGCAAAACATCTGCGTTTAAACCAAACCAAAGAGTCTCCGTGTGGATGGCCCCTAAATGGATCCCCACAATACACAAAACTACACACCTCACACACACACACACACACACACACACACACACACAAAGTGTGCGTTAATGTCCCCCCCCCCCCGCTGTGTTGCTGGCGTTGTTGAGAGGAGTCCCTGGGCTGACTCAGAGCCTCTCCGGCTTAATGGAGTGTATGTCATGATCTTCAACTTTAAGAGGTCCTCACTTCTCCTGCTCCACGCACCGAGGGAGCTCCAGAATAATGCCATCCTATTGGCAAGTGTGCGTGTCAGAGTGCGTGCATGTGTGTGTGTGTGTGTGTGTGTTCATAGGTGCGTGTGTGTATGCAAGTTTTTGTGTGTGTATTCAAATGGATGCGTATGTAGGTGTGTGAGTTTGTTTGTTGGAGTGTGTATATCTGTGTGTGTGTTGGTGTGGGTGTCTGTGTTGGAGTCAATGTGTGTGTTTGTATGTGAGAGTTGGAGTGGGTGTGTCTGTGTGTGTGCGTGTGCGTGTGTGCGTGTCTATCTGTGTGTAAGTGTTTGAGTGGATGTGACTGTGTATGTGTCTGTGTGTGTGTGTGTCTGTCTGTGTTTGGATGTGTGAGTGTTTGTGTGTGTGTGTGTGTGTGTGTGTGTGTGTGTGTGTTTGTGTGTGTCTATGTGTTTGTGTGTGTGTGTGTGTGTGTGTGTGTGTGTGTGTGTGTCTGTCTGTGTTTGGGTGTGTGTGTCTGTGTTTGTGTCTGTCTATGTGTTTGGGTGTGTTTGTGTGTGTGTCTGTCTAT
>NC_140293.1:10523094-10529207 GCF_964030765.1 Micromesistius poutassou | reverse complement strand
GTTTGTTTGCGAGGGTAGATGATTAGATGTTATTAGTGTTGCATGCTGTGTGTGTGTGTGTGTGTGTGTGTGTGTGTGGTGGGGGGGGGGGGGGCTTCAGAGGTGTATTTGCTTGTGTGTCACCTTGTTTGTTTGTTTAGATGAGTGAAGGTTATTAGTGTATCTCGCTGTGTGTGGCCCACTGTGTTTGCGTTGTGTGTGTGTATGTGTGTGTGTAAATGTGTCTCCTTGTTTGTTGACAAAGGTAGATGAGTGGATGTTATAACAATATGCTGCTATGTGTTTGTGTGCATGTGTGTGTGTGTGTGTACCCTTGTTTGTTTATGAAGATGATAAGGATTAGATGAGATTATACTATCTGATTTATGGCTTGTGTATAACTGTGCATATGTGTGTGTGTGTGTGTGTGTCTGTGTGTGTCTGTGTGTGTGTGTGTGTGTGTGTGTGTCCTCATACTCAAGTCTCTGAGAGCAAAGACACAGAAGAGACTCCGGGCCATAACCACACAGACAGACTCAACGCAGGTTGAACATGCAGCTGGGAGACGAGGCCTCAGCCTCAAATGGCCCCTCTAAAACACTCACGCAGCATCATTTAAATGGCTTGAGATGAAGTGGAGAACTCGAACCGCTCTTGTTGGCCTCGCCGGTCAGAAGAGGCTTAGCGACGTGTACTCTAACCGGGCCCGTCTTGCCCCGGTGGACGGGATTCAATCTCCGGGCATGCGAGCGGACGCTAATGAAATGGATGGACTCACATTACCTGGGAAACCGAACCGAGATGGGAGATGGGAGATCGTAGATGTGCGACGGGCACCGGGAGGCACGGCGGTAAAATGGAACAGGTCCCGGAGCCTTCGAGTGGAATTTATAGCGCCAAGTAGCTGGGATGAAAAATAGATTTCAAACCCTCTCTCTCCGGGCAGGAGGCTTCGTCGGCGCTCCTAATTATTCTTTGTTTTCCCGCTCCCTCGTGAGGACCCGCCTCCCTCGTTGGGGACCGGGAAAAGTGTGCCGTCTCTCCGGGTCCTCGCCCAGACTCTGAGCCAGCCCCCCCCCCCCCCCCCCCGCTGTGTTTACTACCCATGCAATCCTCAGTCTCAGTGTGAAGCCCTACCTGCATACACAATGAGCTTGGCCCCAAAACATGAGAAATCATCACGCCGCGTGGGTGGGTGTGTGTGTGTGTGTGTGTGTGTGTGGTTTGCGAAACGTTGTTGTGTGCGATCGTGCGTGTCTAGGTGTATATACGTCCTAGACAACCGATCGTAGCACCGTTTTTTGATCAATCCCAGACAGGAATTTTGTGCGTCACAACAGAATTACAAGACAATAATACTTAAAAAGAGATACACGACCCAAATGAGAATACGCATTTAAAGAAAAAACATATCAGCGGAATATACCTAACATGAAAAGAAGAAACGTAATCGTAGAGTAATGTAGACATGAACGTAAACAGTCAATTGTTCAGTCCCCCCCCCCCCCCCCCATTGCGCGGCGTGTAATCGTGTGTTGCTGTGCATGTGCTTGTCCTTCCTTTTCGCCAGTCACCCGAGTGGTGCGTGTGATCAGCCAACCACGGGGCAACATGCTGCTGGTGGGCGTCGGCGGCTCGGGGCGCCAGAGCCTGTCCAAGATGGCCGCCTTCGTCTGCACCTACCAGGTGTTCCAGGTGGAGGTCACCAAGCAGTACCGCAAGACGGAGTTCAGGGAAGGTGAGGCGGCGGGCTGGGAGAGGGCGGCGGGCGCACCTGTTACCTTAGGCCCCACGGTGACATACAACGCATTTTAACAGCCAATCAATGGAACCGAGCGGATTGCTCGCTGCTTTGGCAACGCCGAGGGGGGCGGCGTTGTTGGTGCCCATGACTACCGGAGATAAACATAATGCTTAGAGCCATGTTTTCAACGTGGTCGGCCCCCTATTTGGTAAGCATGTATCAATGGGACCTCGATCTCCTCACAGGAAATCTCCTTCTGCGGTGTTAGCTTCTCCAGTTTTGATCCAAGCCATGCATCCAGGTGGCCATGGATTCTCATGAATAAAAGTAATGTCTGGCGTAATTGCTAACTTATAACTATTCAAGTTCTTCAGAGAAGCCCAGCCTGACAAAAACAGTGGACTCAACTCAATGTTCTCAGAAATTCAGGAGCCATCATCCATCATTTGTAAAATTAAAGATCTCCATCTGGACAGATTTAAAATCATCAAGATAACGCTTGAGTTTGTCAATAAAAAACAGAAGGTAATTAGGGCTTTTCTCAAGAGTTGTTTATAGAGAGAAAAAAAAGCCAGACTTGACAGTCTGGACGGATTAAAATCAACTGTTGAGTATGAAAATATTTAACAGGCCACGCCCGCACCCTGGAGAAGAGGACACGGTACAAATATGAATGAGCACTGCATAATTAAAATGATTAATGTCATTAGTGTTATGATTACAATGCACTTTTCATTTAGTCCAAATTACACAGCACTCAACAAACAACCGAAAAGGGGGGGATGTTGTAGTTGTGTCAACTTTATCTGCATAGCCCTTCATCACAATTCAAGGCCTCAAGGGAGCTTGTATCGCGGGCGTCTACACACTCTGCTATCAGAGGCACAGTAGCCGACGACAAGACCTAGGCTAATGCATCGATCACAACCCTGCACACAGAAAACGTCTTTTAAAAGATCTCCGGTGTCACCACCCGAGTAGTGGGCCAAGGCTTGGGGGAAGAAAATCAATTTATAGCCATTAGGGCTTGATCCGCCAACACAGCAACATTTGTTTAGCACATAATTGCGGTGAATTATGTCTGCCTCGGCTGTCTGAGCATTGAATATTAATAGTTTCAGACGGTGGGCCGTATGCTGCTGATCCGCGCGCTAAAGGAACACTTCAAACAGCCCCCGTTTGTCACAGTTATCTGCTGTCACCCCGTGTTTGTTTCCCCCCCGTTACGAGTTCCCACCGCCCCCCCCCCCAGCCCCCCACCACACCAAATGCATCTTTGTTTCCGGGAGCTTAATGGCTGCAAATTGACATTTTGGATGTCAGAGGCAAGGGGTAATTCTTATTTATTCGTCTCTGTCAGATGATCAAGCCAGCGCTTGTTTTCATAACCCTTCATCGACCCGTAGAGAGATATCAAGCGGGCACGACTCTCACACTTGAGTTCCACCCGCTCAGCAGTTTCCTACTCCGCTATTGTCATGATCCAAGATCCACCAGACTGCCTTGCTCATGGGAACGCAGGCACCGAGGGGCAACACTTCAGTGTGATTGAATTTCATCCTGACGTTTAATCTTTTTCTCATCTCGCTTCTGGATGACTTGGCAGGTTTGTTTTTTCGCAGCATAGTTTTGAAAGAGATACTTGTATGTATTCACTTAAAATTTATCCTTCTGTCTTTCTACCATTACCTTGAGTCGAGCAACTTTAACGGTAACAATCTCCCAACATAAATCTTGCCATATGCTATACCCGAGACCGTTCCTTGAGAAGAGTAAGAGTACTTCCACGCGTCAGTCGGTCCTCTGTGCTGTCGTGCGTTGTGCAGACATCAAGAAGCTGTACCGGCAGACGGGCGTGGACAACAGGCCCACGGTGCTGGTGTTCAGTGACACCCAGATGGTGGAGGAGTCCTTCCTGGAGGACATCAACAACGTGCTGAGCTCCGGGGAGGTGCCCAACCTCTACAAGCAGGACGAGTTTGACGAGGTCACCTAATCTGTCTGTCTGGATGTCTGTCCATCTGCCTCTCTCTCTCTCTCTCTCTCTCTCTCTCTCTCTCTCTCTCTCTCTCTCTCTCTCTCTCTCTCTCTCTCTCTCTCTCTCTCTCTCTCTCTCTCTCTCTCTCTCTCTCTCTCTCTCTCTCTCTCTCTCTCTCTCTCTCTCTCTCTCTCTCTCTCTCTCTCTCTCTCTCCCTCCGCCTCCTCTATAATTATGTATACTTAAACAAGCTTTAATGAAGTCATCTTGTTGGTTATGTTACATACTTCTCCAATCAACTCTTGGCTATATGTCTGGCTACTTTTCCCCCAGTTCCACATTAAGCCATCACACCGCAGCGCTCCTGTCGCCCGCTCTTGACAGCTCAGCCTACTTAACACAACACACAGCATGTCATCACTCCCACACGTCTCATTAACCATGTTCTCTCAGGACTGTGCGCTGTGTCTGATTGAAGTGTTTCCACGGCGATATGTGTGTGTGAGAGTGAGTGTGTCCTGTTGTTCTGTTACCCCCCTTCCAGGTGTGCGGAGCCCTGTCGGAGTCGGCCAGGAAGGACGGGGTCCTGGAGACCCCGGACTCCATGTTCGCCTACCTGATCGAGAGGGTCCGGAACAACCTGCATGTGGTGCTGTGCATGAGCCCCGTGGGGGAGCCCTTCAGGTACTGGAGGAGGGAGGGAGGGGACCGGCCCTCCTCCCCTGTCTTCTCCTCCCCTCTACTCCCCTTTGCTCTGTGCATGTGCTCCCCTTGACTCACCCCTTTGTCCTCTCTACTCCCCTCCCCTCTGCTCCTCTCTTCTCCTCACTAGTCCCCTCTCCTCCCCTCTGCTCCTCTCTTCTCCTCACTAGTCCCCTCTCCTCCCCTCTGCTCCTCTCTTCTCCTCACTAGTCCCCTCTCCTCCCCTCTGCTCCTCTCTTCTCCTCACTAGTCCCCTCTCCTCCCCTCTGCTCCTCTCTTCTCCTCACTAGTCCCCTCTCCTCCCCTCTACCTCCTGTCTTGTCCTCACTTCTAGTCTCCTCTACTCTCCTCTATGCATCTCCTTTCTTCTCCTCCCCATCTCTCATCTCCTCTTCCTTAGTTCTCCTCCTCCTCTCTTCTCCACTCTCCTCTCTCGCCCTTCTCTTCCCCTCTCCTCCATCCTATCCCCCCCCCCCCCCCCCCCGCCCTTGCTCCCTTGCTCCTCCTCCTTCTCTGTTGTGTTTGATGAAGCCTTCCTCGCCGTCTCTCATCGCGCTCCGTCTCCGGCCGACCCCGGCTGTTCAACGGCAGTAATAAAGAAAGAGAGAGCGGGCGGGGAACAGAACAGATGAGTTATCCCGGCTCTCAACCGCGCAATTACGGAGACGGAGGAGTGCGTCTCCGCCGCGTTCTCCTGACCTCCATCATCCGCCGCGGCTGGAGCAGGCGTCGGCTGCAGCCGCCGCGAACGCCTGCTCCTCGACCCGCGCCCCGCGAAAGCCGTCCGGTGTTGCCGTCCGTTGCCGTGGCAACGTCGGATCGTGCAGCACGAGTGTTCTTGAACTCGCCTTTGTGTGTGTGTGTGTCGCGCACACACACACACACACACACACACAGACACACGAGAAAACAAACCGAGAACGACGGAGCAGCACTTGTTTTTCACTGCCATTTGGACGGCCGCCTGACAGCCTGAGTGAACTCAACGACGGCTCCCCGGTCGCTGATCCCAGCACGTTAGAGCTGTGATATTGGAGTCGTGATAGAGCACATATGAACGGCTCGCTTTGATACGCACAGCTGTTGATCACGGCCGGTCGTTGAGTTGCACTACAGCTCAATCAGGGAGATATCGGGGTCCCCCCCCGCCCCCCCCAAGCCCAAATACATGAATTGCCTGTTCTGTTTATTCATCACAGCACTAATACCCACTGTGCTTTCTGTTACTTTCATCGTCTGTTCCTCAGATTCAAATATTCAGAACTGGAATCTGAACGGTGTCTGTGTGCCCACACACACACATAGACACCGTTTATCGTCCAGCATGGTCTTGAATCCTGAATCCTAAAATGATGATCGTTTATGCGAGGGCATTTATGTTTGAACAAAACAACATTGTTTATTTAAAAAAAAACAGCAAGTGCTGCAAAATCTAAAAGCACAATTCATCAACCCCAGGTGTGTCCAGACAGGATGTAAACACTAGCGTGAACAGCTTTAGGCGTAACACACCCTACACACGGGGGCGTCCCTGGACACCTCCCCCCCCCCCGCTGCGTCTCAGCACCAGGCCGACCCAGTGACCTACTATCTGATCCCAGCCTCTGATTGGCTCGTTAGCGGCGGCTCCACGCCCTGCCCTTTTCCGCGCTTGGCAAATGAGAGGCCTGGCAGGACCCAGTGACGGTGGAACCACAGCCCCCTGGAAAC
>NC_140293.1:10503094-10520594 GCF_964030765.1 Micromesistius poutassou | reverse complement strand
AATATGAAAATATCCTCAAATCTTTAAAACACTTTGCATTATTTTTTACATACATGCATATTTGTTCTTGATAGTCCAGTTTTTTATTCACATTTGTATTATTACAAATTATCAGATGTTATTATTACAAATTATTATTAATTAAACATAACATATTTCTCCTCTCTCGCTCTATTTTCAGCTGCTGTAACACCTGAAGTTCCCTTTGGGGATTTATAAAGTGAAGGTCATCTTATCTTACATGTTGTGAACCAGGGGGCCTCCTGGTCATGATCTCCATTGTGTTACCACACAACGGTGACGTGACTCTCCTCCCGTTCTCCTCCTCGCCGGCCGCAGGTCCAGACCAAGGTGGCCAGCGTCTTCGTCGCCATGCACCAGTCCGTGGCCGCCTTCTCCCACAGGATGAGGGCGGAGCTCAGGAGGCACAACTACGTCACCCCCACCAATTACCTGGAGCTGGTGTCAGGATACAAGAAGTACGGCTCGCCTCCAGCCGCACTCCCAGCCTTAAAGGCTTTGTAGCACCAAATCGCAAATTACAATTTGAGTATTTTTGGCGGCACACGTTTGGGGCGCACTTCAAATACAGCAGAAATGAAAGATGAAATGAATGAAATTTAGAGGGTTTTTTTATACAGCAATAATAAAATAGATGAAGGGTAGCAGTACAAAGTTTTGAGCAGTGCTCAAAGTATGGAGAGCCACTCGCTTGTCAGCAACAAACAGCGGTCCATCAATGGGCTTTCACCTCACTGTTGTGAGGTGGTTCGGTTTGATCTGGTCGTTTCCAACACTGGCTTGTTGTACGACGAGTATCTCCTTTCCAGCTGTGAGTGTAGTGAGCAGGTTAACACAGAGATAACAGTGATGTGCAATGAGCGAGAGAACAAGCACACAAAACCTGCTTTTCCCCCCCCCCCCCCCTGGTTTTGACAGGCTTTGCCAAACCAGCAAACACAGTAGGTCTGAGGGCAGCATGGTGTGCATGTGCTCAGGGGGACTCCAAGTCAAAAGGTTCTGGGTTCCGACCCCAATTTCCCCATCCCTGAGCCAAGATGCTCTGACTAAGCCCTACCTGCTCCTGAGCGACCTGCATCTGAAAGATCACTGTGTGTCACTTTGCATAAAAGCCTCTTTAAAAGGACTAAGTGAATCAAATTGATGACAAAACCCTCCGGCTAACCGCAGGTGCCTCCTTCACCTGCCTCGGCTCATTAATTGTATCTCATCAGCATCTTGCCACGAGCCCCCCCCCCCCCCCCCCACCGTGACCCGGGAGGGGAGGAGCCGATGTGCAGAATTAGAAGGTCATTTGTATGGCCAGAGCCCAGCAGGTTTATCACCTCGAAGGCGGCAGGCCAAGACTAATTGTTAACCCCAAAAAAAAAGCCCACACACACACACACACACACACACACGCAGAGCCGAATCCACAGGCCTTGGATGGGCCACGTTTAGTGTGGTTCCGTGTCGACGGCTGCTTCCTACTGGAAGCCGGGAGCTGGCCGGAACACCGGAAGGATGCGGTCGATCTGCTCCCTCGCTGTTCTGCTGCTGCTGCTGATGTTGTTGTTTTGCTCTCGTTAAGGCGTCATCTTGTTGCATCTGGTGTCACACTCGTCCACTCCTCTCTTGCTCACCCTCCATTAACCTGGCCCGGCCGATCCGCTCTCTCTCTCTCTCTCTCTCTCTCTCTCTAAACAGCCCTGTCCACTCACACGCACTCCAAGCCCTGCAGTACTAAACCCTGACACCTCACCGGGTTGCTCCTTTGTGTGTCGGTGTTCGTTTGTGTCTGTGTGTGTGTGTGTGTATACGTGTGCTCGTGTGCGCACCAGTGCAGGTTTGCATCCGTCAAGGCCTACGTGTGTTTGTGTCCCTCCTCCCTTCCTGCAGGCTGCTGGGGGAGAAGCGCAGGGAGCTGGGCGAGCAGGTGAGCAAGCTGCGCAACGGGCTGTACAAGATCGACGACACCAGGGAGAAGGTGCAGGCCATGTCCCTGGAGCTGGAGGAGGCCAAGGTGAAGGTGGCCGACTTCCAGAGGCAGTGCGAGGAGTACCTGGTGGTCATCGTCCAGCAGAAGAGGGAGGCCGACGAACAGCAGAAGGTGGGCATTCGGCAGTCGTCCTAATAGTGTTGATTCATAAGGCGCGGCATAGTGTGAGTGTGAGTGAGTGAGGGTCTTCCTGCTAAGAAGTACAACGTAAACATTTACATTTAGCAGACGCTTTCATCCAAAGCGACTTACAATAAGTACATTTGTCATAAGAAGTGAAACAATACATCACTGTCGGTACAGTTGTTCATAGAACCAAGTGCAAGTACTATCACTAGGCTAACCCATTCCCCGTATACAGCAGTGATAGCTAGCTACTGCAGATGCTACACAATTAAGTACTATGAATAAATACAACGTACATTAAGTGCGTTCATTAAGTGCCACGACGTACAACAGACAATAGTGTGGGCGGGGGGGACTGAATAACGTAAACAAAGTGAGTTGAATGGAAAACTAATTAACAACATAATAACACAAAGACATTGATGAAACAGAGAGGGCCACATGTGTGTGGTCCGCTGTTGATCTTTAAACTTAGATAAGACCTGGCAATCCAATCGGCAGGGAGCACACCTGCACATCCAACCAATCAAACACAAGCACCCAATTCAGTAAATCAATAAACACTTGAACTCAAACAACAAACAATGACACTAAAAAAAACACGACCAGAGGGATTACCACAAACGGCTCAAACATCATAACGTGGGGGATATGCACCTCATCCACTACCAGTGTTTCCCACGGCCGCCAGTTTTGCGTCAGAACTGGCTGTCGCCGTGGAGAACAGACGAGGACCTCAAAGACCGTTGAACACGACAGATCCACACCGGCCACAATCTGCTGCCGTCATGGCAGAACGGCGACTCTTGAAGCAAAAGCAAACAGGACTTTGTGTGAATGGCAACGCCCACCATGGACTAAATATAACTTTCACCAAAGGTCTTTCACTGCAGTGAAAATAATCAAAGCAGTGCTTATCGAGGCAAGAAGAAAAGTAGAATTGTTTCATGTGGGTTGGCTTGCCGAAACCCAGATTTTAATCAAATGTGATTAAAATGTTAATTCTGCCCTACAACACCCACATTCTCCACCACCAACATTACTGAGTATTGTGAATGTTTAAGGCCATACTTCTATGTGTTTTGCAATGTGCAATGTGTTTTGCCCCTGTAGTTAAACTGATTCAACTTAAGTCATAATGCACTTGCACTGTAGTTTGTGTTGCAAGACTGAACTTGCAATGTAGTTAAGCTATAGTGAAGATGAAGTCACATTGTTTTATTATATATATGTTTATTATAGTGATATAGTTTCATATAGCATTCTTTATTTGTCACTTTCCATTGGCACAGACATTAAACATAATGTAATTTCCTCCACCATGTGTACAGGCAGTAGGAGCCCACAGTGAGAAGATCGGGGCAGAGGAGGTGAAGTGTAAGGCCCTGGCTGAGAACGCCCAGAAGGACCTGGACGAGGCCCTGCCCGCCCTGGAGGAGGCCATGAAGGTCAGACACCTCCAGCTCACTGCCTGTTCTCTGCTTGGGTTCCTTAAGCCCTGTTTCCACCGCAGGAGCCTTCCCAATGAGCTAGGAACCTTTGGAGGTACTCCAAAAGGGTGCGTTTCCTCCACAGGAACCAGGGTCCAAATTAAGTTCCGAGGAACATTATTTTACACCCCAAAAAGTCCATAGCTCGTGAGGTAGTACCAGCAAAAGGTAAGGGAACTTTAGGGCTGACTTAAGGACTGAAATGGTTGAGATTTCAGTTCAGCCATTTCAACATCTGCAGTCGCGAACCAACGCTATGGTTTTTTTGTTCACTTCGACATGCAGTAAATCACACAGTCCTCTCATTGCATCCATAGTGGTAAACTACATTCATATAATTATAACTTTTTGTTATATGTATTAATCATTCCTCTGAGTAGCAGTTGGCACTACAAGCCAATGTATACTTGCACTGCGGGACGTGAATACAGGTTGCTTTTGATAACATGAAGGTGTGCAGTAGTATCGCAACAGTTTCGTTTTTGGATACCAACTTCCTGCGAAATAGTGATAGCCTGCTTTTAGTTATCGAACAGGGAAACAACCTAAAAAACAAACGTCTCGAATACATGGATGTATTAAAGAATGCAAACCCACTTATCATAATCCCCCTCATCCAGCCCTTTGCTACACTATTTTACACTTAAACTCCATAATTATTGAATCCTCTAAATACTTTGATAATATTTTGATTTGAAGTACAGAGCGTACGCTCGAATTCACTGGGTATGAGGTTTAATAGTTGATGCGATTTTGTTGGTCCGATATTTCTCTCAGTATTTCATTTTTATGTTATTTTTTGGCTATGTGCCTGATGTAAAAGGTCCTTAATTTTTCTAGCCTTCGTGGGTTAGAACCACATTTCAAGGGGCCGAAGAAACCCTCAATCCCTTGAAATGTGGTTCCTGTGGCTTAAAGTTCTGGGTCATTTTGGTGGAAACGCGGCTTTAGTCTTTCTGTCATTGGGTCTTTATTAGCAATGGTGTTTGTGACGGTCTGATTGCTTTGATGCTGTACAGTGTGCGATCCCCGACACCGTGATGTTCCTTTGACTGCTAAAAGGCAGCTTGTCTTTCTTTCTCTTCTTTCTTTCTTTCTTACTTTCCTCATCCTCTCTCTCTCTCTCTCTCTCTCTCTCTCTCTCTCTCTCTCTCTCATTTTTTTCTAAATTTCCTTTCCTCCCGTCCTTCCTTACCTCGATGTACGTCATGTTTCATTGTGTTGTTTCTGTTTGGCCAGGCCTTGGAGTCCCTGAACAAGAAGGACATGACGGAGATCAAGTCGTACGGGCGTCCCCCGGCACTGGTGGAGACGGTGATGCAGGCTGTCATGACCCTGCTGTGCAAGGACCCCACCTGGGCAGAGGCTAAAAGACAGCTGGGTGAGGGGGGGGGGGGAGACGGAGGGAGGGATGGATGGGGGAGAGGGGATGGACAGGGAACAAGGGATGATGGATGGAACAGGAGAGGGGTGGATGGCAGGGGAACACAGTGAAGGTCAAGCTAGGTGAATTTTAAGAACGCACACATGGAAGTGGTGGAATAAAAAATTGCTCTTTGTTACCTAAAATGTAAAAAATACCATGGAAGGGTATATACCAAACCAAGTAAACATACACATGCTCACAAAGGCACAGGTATGGCGAAATGTACCCAAAATAATTGTTAGTAATAATAGTAATAGTAATAATTGTTTTAATATATGTTACTGTTATGTTACTGTCAACGTCTGCCTGCAGGTGAGTCCAGCTTCATCAAGTCGCTGGTGAACTTCGACAAGGACAACATCTCGGACCGCGTGCTGAAGAAGACGGGCCAGTACTGCACACAGGCCGACTTCCAGCCCGAGATCATCGGCAGGGTGTCGCTGGCCGCCAAGTCCCTCTGCATGTGGGTCAGAGCCATGGAGGTGAGGGCGGAGCTCCCACGCTCACCTGAATACACGTAGATACACACACACACTCACACGGTATACATAGATACAAAACACACACACACACATAATAACATATAGAGATGTACAAAGATACACACACAGAAACACCATCACACATTGATGCATACACACAGGTGTACATAGATACAAACACACACACACACACACACACACACACACACACACACACACACACACACACACACACACACACACACACACACTTCAAAGATACTATACCATTACCATACAGCACACATTCAATACACAAATAAAAACAAAACAAAAAAAAACACAAATAAAATGTATACATTTGTACTGCTATGAAGGAGTGCATTGCAGACATATAAATCTGCACATGCATTGGGATTCACACGTTTACACTCACACCCGTACTCTCTCTCTCTCCCGTGTCGTCTTACCCTGAGCCCCAGGTGTACGGCCGCATCTCCCGGGTGGTGGAGCCCAAGCGAGCCCGGCTGCAGGCAGCCACGCTCCAGCTGGCTGAGAAGCAGGCCTCCCTGGCAGAGGCCCAGGACAAACTCAGAGAGGTGAGGGGTGGTGTGTGTGTGTGTGTGTGTGTGTGTGTGTGTGTGTGTGTGTGTGTGTGTGTGTGTGTGTGTGTTTATATCTTATATTATCTTATATTGTAAGACATTAATTTAATATATTGATGTTATTAATAAGAAACTAGTGTTCCTGTTCATTTGTTTGTGATATTTGAAAGCAGTCATCTTTGTCCCTCTGGTTTTGCCCTTTCTTTAATTGTGTTATATAGCTTTTTGTATCCATGTATAAGGTCTGCACCGTCTGCTAAGTATAACCATGTATAAGGTCTTTATAAGGTCTCACTGAAAGAGCTCGTTATCAGTCAGCATTTACTTCCTTGACTTAGTTCCAGAGAGGCAGAAGTCCTGCATCATGGCTACAAAGGCACGCCCTAATACAACGCGGAGGAATGCCTCCTGGCACACTTCACTGCTGGATCTTTGCAATATAATAGGATTCAGTGTATATTTGCTTCCCAATAATATACTTTTTAATAATATAAATTTGGGAGTGCAACTTTTGATGCAGTGTGACTTCCGTACCCTAGTGGGGCCTTTGTTCCATTTAAATGAAGATAATGCCTGATCAAAAGGTTTTAAAGAAGGAATTAGGAATGAAGATGGTGATTGCCGAGAACAGGGGAATAAACTTGGGCAACACTTTAATTTTTACTTTGTTTACGCAGCCTGTGAGAGACGGGGAGGGAGGAAGAACTAGCAAAGTCAAGACTATAAGATGTCTAGAAGCTATTTTTATATCAATCTGCCAATTTTCACGTAATTCTGTGAGTCAGGGAGGAAGGTCCTTTACTGCAAAATTTAGAGGGAACAGTTTACTGCCAATCTACGCCAATATCAGGTTTGTAACCAGAAACAAGACCAAATTGCTCAATACAGAGAGTAATTGAGGACATGGCAGGTTGTACCAGAGATTACGTGATCTGCACAGATAACAATGGCCAGGGGTTTGATAGAGAGGGGGAAAATGAGTGCCAAACAGAAGCTAGGGGAGATATGCACAGTTTAAAGTTTAACCCAAGCAATGAAGTCCTCATCAAGACTAAATCTACGCACGGCAGCAAAAAAGAAGACGCCTCTTCCACATCCAGGAGGACAAGGATCTCCTGTGACCTCGGAGTGGAAGATGAATGAATAATACTTAATACTCTTCTTATATTGAAGAAAAGCTATTCTTGACAGACCCCCGTCTTGATCGTTGTGGAATAACAGTGGTAGGGTGGACTTGTGAATTGAGTTTTCAAATCAGGCTATCACAAATCATCAAATCAAAAAAAACCTTTACGTTGCATTTTGAACATACATCTTTTTTGGGATTCATTTGAGATTCATCGCGATAAACTATGGCCAATCATGCGATTAATCACCATTAGATATTTGAATCGCAGCCCTGGTATATACTATACTGTATATATATATATATATATATATATATCTGTGTGTGTAGGTGGGTGAGAAGCTGGAGCAGCTGAAGAAGCAGTATGATGAGAAGCTGGCGATGAAGGAGGAGCTGAGGAGGAGCTCAGAGGATATGGAGGTCAAACTAGACCGGGCCGGCAAGCTCGTGTCTGGTCTGGCTGGGGAGCGGGCTCGCTGGGAGACCACCGTCATCGTACGTATGAGGGGCCCATTAGGCCATACTTCATTCTTTACTTCTGTCCGCTCTGTCGTACTCTCTCTCTCTCTGACACTGTCACTGTGCTCTCTCACTCACCGTCGTGCTCTCTGACACACATCACATCATCACATCATATTCTCACACACATTACCATACTCTCTCACATACTATCATACTCTGACACACTATCATACTCTCTGACACACTATCATACTCTGACACACTATCATACTCTGACACACTGTCATACTCTGACACACTATCATACTCTCTCACATACTATCATACTCTCTCACATACTATCATACTCTGACACACTATCATACTCTGACACACTATCATACTCTCTCACATACTATCATACTCTCTCACATACTATCATACTCTGACACACTATCATACTCTCTCACATACTATCATACTCTCTCACATACTATCATACTCTCTCACATACTATCATACTCTCTCACATACTATCATACTCGCTCACATACTATCATACTCTGACACACTATCATACTCTCTCACATACTATCATACTCGCTCACATACTATCATACTCTCTCACATACTATCATACTCTCTCACATACTATCATACTCTCTCACATACTATCATACTCTCTCACATACTATCATACTCTCTCACATACTATCATACTCTCTGACACACTATCATACTCTGACACACTATCATACTCTCTCACATACTATCATACTCTCTCACATACTATCATACTCTCTCACATACTATCATACTCTCTCACACTGTCATACTCTCTCTCACACTACAAAACTTTCACTTTTAAAACATGGTCCTAATGGATGAATGATACTGAGATATTGCACCGTGATGTATTTTAATTAGTCATTCTTCTATAGCAGGATCAAAAATGTTGATAGCCTGCAAATCCCTGAATCTACCTAACCTACTACACCTTCCTTTAAACTTACCTGTTGGACTATTACTATTACTGTACTACTACTGTTACTATTTTAATAACCGCAACTCACTTCACACCTGTACTTATCATCGTATTTGGTCTTTACGTTCTGATTGATTCAATGCACCCTGCGGAGACATCTTGTTTAATTAAAATAATGTAAATTAACATCTATTTAAAATGACTTCACTGGGACTTGTCCACAATGAACACGGTAAGGACAGAGGGCACAGCGGTATGATTGAAGTTGCCGAGATGTGTTCAAAACATTTAACCCGTTGGACTTCAATGATAAACTGCATAATCTAGTACGGACATTGCGACATTGGGCCACACTCCAGCTAGGTGGTTGCCGCACTCCAGCTAGGTGGCTGCCGCACTCCAGCTAGGTGGCTTTCACTGGGCTCCTCCAGAACAAGGACACGGTGTTGTGATGTTGGAACCAGTTTATTGCCAAGGTTGAGTATAATGACGCACAGCAGGAGGTGTGTTGTGCAGCCATGCCGGAGATCGGCCAGAGTGGGCGGTGATGGCTGGTTTAACCTGGGCACACTGATTGCTCAATGCGCAACAGGTGTGCAGCCCCACTCAGCCCCAGAGGCCAATCAGTCGGACTCATCCACACACAGTCTTTTCTTCACTTTTCGACTAAAAGAAGAGTACATTAATGGGGCTAACTGGAGTTACCTTCATTTTCTGGAGGTGGTTCATGAATCATCTGCATGACACTGCTTCACCTTGCCCGATTTAAGGGCCAGAATACTGAACTTTGGTACAGTACCAATTCATTCGCACGCTTCTGTTACCGACACCATGGGTGGTCATTTGCACTTTGATGTTTAAAATCAAATGATGTAAACAACATCAAATCTCATGCCTCCTTTGATCAAATTGCCAAAAATTATGCATGTATATGAATATGATCTATTTAGAAGACAATATAAAAGATGTGAACACCTTGCAGCATTAAGATTCCCTGAACTAACAGGTCCCTGGTTCTTTTGTAAGGCTGGAGACGACCTGCATTAGCCAGGTCACCCTGCAATGGTTCTGTTTCATTCTGTTCCCTCTGAGACCCAGCACAACTAAACAGTGGAAAACACAACTGTATAATGAAAATGATCACTGACTTAGACTGGCCCTGTAGGTTTATATGCATTGACCATAAAGGTAAACAGAATGTTTTGTTTCCATTTATGCTGTTCAACTGTTAACCACTTCAACCTTTACTATTACTACTATTATTATTACTATTTTTGTTAATCTAAAAATGCAAATGAGGCACATAGTATATTTATATGTAATTATACATTTACCTAAATGAATTATTTGCCCTTTATCTTGCATATTAACCGACACCCCACATCAGTCTCTCAAGCAATTCTATTTTGAGCATAAAAGGCACAAAATCACCTGCAAATCAGACAGTATATTAATATCTAATGTCTGATGGCAGAAAGCTCATATCTGGGTGAACCAATGATGTTGCTGGGGGCGTAAGTGTATTTTTATGGCTGGTCGGAGAGGAGATTTGTAAAATAAGGCTCTAAAGCACGTCTTTCAAAAGATGAATCCCTACTTGAATGTTCAGCATTGGCCTCTTAACGAGCAAACCACTTGTTGGGTTTGGAATGGTGGTTATAAAGACATGACTTTCGAATCTGATGAATGCCGACTCCTTGTATCAGAAATCTGTGTGGTATTTTCAGAGCTGGGTATATTCTGAGCTATAGAGGTCTAAAAGCGTTTTACTTCTCTACAAAAATAAAAAGTGTCTGTATTTTTTGCATTCAGCAGTGTTAAATAAACAAATCAAATAGTTTGTATACCCTTAACCTCTACATACTACAGCTGAAAACTACCCCACATAACATTATTTACAGCTGTTTTGGTAGTTGACCCATCTACTGGAAGTTAGAAAGTTAAAGTTAAAAAATAAATCTTTAATACATTAACTCGTCTCTGAACACAATTTCACGACAGATAGCGAAAAGCATTTCGCAGATGAGGGGAATTGAAGAATGCACATAAGTGTGCATGCTTTAATGCATCCATGTTATTGAGATATTTGTTTTTGAGGTTGTTTCCCTGATCAATAACAAAATATAGGCCTCATTATTTTGGAGAAAGTTGGTATCCAAAAAAAAGAAAACTGATCGGTAGTCTTAATTTAACTGCTAAAAATAACTACAGCTGAACAAGTTTGTGTTTGCCAATCACGCACTTACACTTACACCTCCAGCAACATGATTGGTTGAAACAAATATGAAGCAAAAGAAAGAAATGCTTGAAATCGAATGGGGGTGTTGGTTAACCACCCTTCACTTGGACCGGCAGTGGGTCTGCTTATAGGTCGGAATATGGTCGGAATGAAGCGGCCGCCGATTCTTGACAGGGGGGTACTTTATTCTTAGTTTCACTGACTTTACAGTACATGTTTGCACAGACACAACCGGACTCGTTCATTACTTCACTAAACTGACACACGCTACCGCTTGCTCTCCTCGCTCATCCACTCACTCATATACACACTGCCATTCTCGCACACACACATGCGCTAACTCTCGTAACAATTATTATTGACAACAGTTAGCTGAACATTATAGGGTCCCGTCCTTCCACTCCCTGTTTTCTCAGTTAAACACAGAAATCAACTACATTTGTCCTAGTGTTTGTTAGATGTGAAATGAAGCCAAAAAAGACGCTCTCTTCCTCCGGTAACGCAGTCATTCTCAAAGCCTTTCTTGTTTGTCGTTTCAATCAATCGATGCGGATTTTGTGGATGCAACAGAATATATGATGCATCGCTGTAGCAACATTTAAGATGATCGCTATCGAGTATCGAGTTTTGCCCGTTCTTCCTCCGCGCTGTCTGCGGTCAAACCAAAACAAACCAAGACCCTATGTCATATCCCGCCCCTTGCAAGCCCGCCCCCCTAAATCAGCCGGAGATTCTACTGATGACTGAGCAACACCGATGTTCACATATCGGGCATCAAGTGTGAATAAGTGTGAATTACCATCACGGTCGAACCTCCTGATCCACAAATGCGGAGAAAAGACAGAGGACATATGTGAAAACGGATATAGAATTAGGTGAACAACACTTTTTGGTGAACAACATAAAATAGTAAAGGTTGAGGTGTTGTTGAGGTAAATTGGAAACAAAACATTCTCATTACCTTTTTGCCATTTACTTTCAAGGTAGGTTTAGCAGAGTCTGGCTCACCAACTACACAGGAAAACAACGTTTGAGAGAGGAACCCTGGAGGACCACCATGTACCAGGATAACAGTATTGGCCGAAATTCAATAAATAAATACCTGTGCTATCCAGGTAACCTCAAGAATCTTCCCCTGGGCCCGCCCCAACCCACAGCCTCTTCAACTTCACCCATAACATCTGAATATTTAATCTGATATTTTTGACTGTAGGATAAGCGTTTGAAGCAACGTATAGCTCCATCCATCACTGAAGTCCTATATATATATATATATATACACTGTAGAACTTGAATCTTTGGTTGCCGTCAACATGTGAGGCAAGCTCCTGCAGCATTTCTTGCACAGGCAATGCATCTTGACATTCAGTTACTAACAAAACAAGATAATGATGCCATACCATACAAGCCATTATTCCTACATGCCATGTGTCCTTTACACCACTTCAAACTGAACAGCATACTTGAGCTTTTGTTATTCAGCTGAGCAACCATCCTGTGGCATAATACAAAAATGTGCATTTATGCAGACATTCAATTGGCTGGAATAGGCCAAAAGTTTTAAAAACCCTTCAGAGTTGTGATAATTACATCTGACTCTTAATGCTGCTATTCTTCATCTCTTGTTTGCTGCTGTTCTCAGCTTGGTCGTCTCGATCTGCGTCCTCCCCCAGCAGCGTGGCAATGTCCCACTCTTTGGCACACTTCATTTTTGCGGCTGTTTCAGCCTCTTCCTCATCGTGTCTTGATCTGGTTCAGGAGACATCTGCATCTCTGCTCGTGCTGCATATGGTGTGCTCCGACGGCCTGCCAGCTGCCAGACCACAGTGTAGGCTCGGTCTCTCCTCTCTCGTCTCTCAGGAAGGGCAGGTGCTTGAACCAGGGATACAACCCCAGCCTGCACGTAGACGCTCTCCGCTCTCCGCTCTCAGACAGACAACTGACCGTCTTTCAAAGCCCACCTCTTGTCAATTTCATCCACTTTTATTTTCTGTGTGATGAGGCTGTTATCCACCGCAATGGCCGAGTGTCGCCGTTTTCTGAATCGGCCAGCGTTGGAACGGTTGAAGAGAGAGATGAGTTGTCCTCCTCCAGCAGTAGCTCTGTTAAGGTTATCACAGGCTTTAGAACATTTGAACATGTCCTCTGCCATGTTCCCCGGCGCGTGTTCAGGGAGTGTTCGTTCCTCCTGGTGACATCGGGGTGCTGCAGCATTGCTGTAAAGGGCCAGCGCTGCCACAAAGACATTCCAACATGGATGGAAGGATGGAAGGATGTGGAATTCCACCAGTAATTGTGTGCCACACAACTCTAGGGCCCCGCACATCTAATGCCGTGCACGTGTGGTGAGATAATTAATCTTGATAGCAGTCGGCACTACAAGCCAGTGTTTGCACTGTGCTATATGAATATGTGCTTATTTTGATAACATGATGGTGTGCACTTGATGGTGTGTATCACAACAGTTTCGTTTTGGATACCAACTGGCTAGCCTAGCCTAATTTAAGTTTTCAAGCAGGGAAACAACGTAAAAAAACCAAGACTCCCAAACATTGATTTACTATAGAATGCAGAGCCACTCATACTCCCCCTCATCCGCAAACTTCCATTTCCTACACTATTTTACACTTGGATCGAAAGGTTAAACTCCATTATAATTGAATCCTTTATATACACAGGATGTTTTGGTGAAAGGATGTAGCATGTTTGTCCCCAGATGAGGCACGTCCGAGAGAGGGATACACTTACAGTGATGCCGTGGTGGTGTGCATCTTCTCAGTGATTAATGTTGATGTCCGTGTCCGAGAGGGTGAATCTTCTGGGACACTGGGTGTATATAACGCCAGCGTGTGTGTGTGTGGATGTGTGTGGGAGCTCCGTCCACAAAGCGGTTGACGTCCTTATCCAAGAGAGGGTTAAGCTAACTAGGATACCTAGTGTAACGCCACTGTGTGTGGTGCATTTCATATTCAACATGGCTTTGATTGTATCGTAACGCTCATAGCCACGGGGATGACATGCCCCCCTCCTTCCTACAACCCTTAGCCCAAAACACATTTATTTTAGACGCCTTCTCTCTAGAGGCGTTTGTCTGTTCCCTATGTAGATATCAACGGCTGATTTTAAGGCAACGGAAACTCAATGATTGTTATTGTCATGAGATTATATACAAATGTACAAAGTCTGTTCCACTAGAGGCCACACAATCTCACACACATTACCTCTAAGTATTTCAATGGCTTGAGTCATGCGTTCCCTATCCTCCGTTTCTCATCAGGTGCTTCAGAGAAACAACAAGGGGTGGCAACAGGCGGGAAATGCAAACCAATCAGAAATGTAGAATGGAACATCCTGTTCAATCATTCCATCTTCTGTTTCAATCATACCTTCTCACATTTAAATTTGGATCCGAAGTGTGTTGTTCCCCAAAGAAGGGGAACAACACACACACACACACACACACACACACACACACACACACACACACACACACACACACACACACACACACACACACACACACACACACAATCAGACTCTCTCTCTCACTCCCACATGTTCTTACTCTCTCACACACTTGTCATACCCTCTGACAGTGTCATCGTCTGACTCTGTTATATTTGATATTTTGTTTTCCTTCTCCACCTGTCCACCAGATGTCCTCAGACTTTTCCCCTCACTACACAGATCCTGGCCCTTCCATCTGCACTGCCTTCATCCCCCTTCATATTCCTTGTCAATGTTCCCACCTGCACCTGCCATGCTCTGATCAGTCTCCTACCATAGATACAAGTTCACTTCTTTTGTTCTCTTGTGGGTTTCTTGTATTTGTCATGTCCCCTCTGTCGTTGTTGTTCCCTATAGTTGTTTGTCTTTTTCTTGTCAGGTTTTCTCTATTAAAGCCTTTTTGTTACACTTCCCGAAATCTCATCTGCATCTGGATCCTATCCCTTTTATTCCTGCCGCCTTGCTTAGACTTTGTGACACACTCACTACTTTTCTCTCACACACTACCTTTGCTATTCTCATTTACTGGTGTCCGTTGTTACCATGTATTTTTATTTTATTTATATATATATATATATATATATATATATATATATATAAATTGTTGATTAAAGGGAACAATACGTTGTGGATTCCCTTACACAATAAGTATATTTGTTGGATATTATCAATAGTATAAATATCTACTTGTTTCCTGCATTGTCCCTTATTTAATAACACATTTTTATGCTTATATCTGTTTGACAACAAGTTTCTTTCATTGAAATTTCATGCCAATGAAGCCTTATTGGAATGTAATTGAATGATCGTGTGTGTAAGAGAGAGTATGGCAGTGTGTGTGAGAATAGTGTGTGTGAGAGAGTACGGTAATGTGTGAGTAAGACTATGTAGTGTGTGAGAGAAAGTATGATGGAGTGAGAGAGAGTATGGTAGCGTGAGAGAGACTATAATATTGTATACATACGCGCACATACACAATTACTATTCACAGAAACACAGACGATGAAGTCATATGCAGCTAAGCATCCATAAAACATATTCTCTACATTCCATAGGCAGGCAACCTCGTACTACAACCCAGTGTTAGTCGCACCCAAAGATGCACAGAACCCTGTGTATATGTGAGGTTTCACCACGTGTGTGTGTGTGTGTTCAGGGTCTGGAGGAGAACATGGGCTACCTGGTGGGAGACTGCTTGTTAGCAGCCTCCTGTTTGTCCTACCTGGGCCCCTTCCTGTCCAACTACAGAGACCAGCTGGTGGCCCTTTGGATGAAGGAGGTGACGCACGCACACACACACACGCACGCACACATTCTTTATTTATGTTGTCTGTATTTATTGTTATTCATTGTTTACAATTAAAGTAGTCTTTTTTTTTCATATAGAACGTATTGTGGGCTAAGATGTTTATTTGCGGCTTTCATTTAAGAAATATCAATATATTTTCTTTAGGTTAGCTCATCTAAGTAACTTACGTCAAAATGCATTTTTCATGATTGCTGGAAAATATTGTCAATTATCAACGTTGTCTAAATGACAGAAAAATGTCAAATACCAGGACATTTATTTTTGTCGATATCACCCAGCCCTATCTCATCTAAGTAACTTTATACGTCAAAATTCATTTTTCATGATGGCTGGAAAATATCGTAAATTATCAACGTCGTCAAAATGACACAAAAAAATATATATAACATATCAGGACATTTATTTTTGTCGATATCACCCAGCCCTAGCTCCTTTTGCAGCCTGTAATTATGAACCTTCTTAACCAAAGGCATACCACAACAGTCCATTGTGGATCTTTCTAATGTTTACCGCCATGCGTTCACTCAAGTACACTATATAGACCTGGCTTCATCGATGTGTAATCCACGTTCAACTCAGTAAGCGGCTGTAGACCCAACGTTATTCTGACTCACGTCACAATGCTTTTGTCTCCCTTTAGTTCTGCATATGGACGCACACGTCCACCCTGTATGACAATTGAATAGTTCAATGTTGGTTTGATGAGTGTCATTGCAGTCTGACATTTATCATTCGTAGTGTTCAGGGCTGTTTTAACAATAGGCGATATTCGTCTGCGTAATAATGACAATTGTTAAAGAATGTTTTATTCACATGAATGTGGCCTCGTTTCACTAGGCCACTACATGACTGTGGCTTCCAAAAACTTGAAATAGAAAATCCACATTTAGATGGTAGTAGTCTTATATGCATGAAATGAAGATAAAAACCCATAAAATGAAGGGTCAAAGAATATGGCTGTGCTGTGACGGCGGGGGACCCACTCACGGAGGTGGCTCATCGGGGATAAGGCTCGATGAGGTTATTGAATTGCAATCGCATCGAGCATTATCCCAAGATCCGGCTTTCATTTTGTTTAATAAGACAATAAATATTTAATTTCTATCAGCATATTATGATTTATTAACCTTGCATCGATGGCATTGGTATCAGCTCCATTCCGATTGAGCAACCTAAAGCAAGCGAGTCTTTAATGCACAAGGGGGACGATATATTGCTTGACCCCTCGTAATACGGGCTTGATCTGCATTTCATGCATGTTAGACTTCGATATAGGTATAGATTTTATTAGGTAATTGACGATTGTTAAAAAAAATACCTCAGAAATTCCTCAGAAATTCATGTCAAACAATCAAAACACATTTAACGCTTTTGTAGAGTTGAGGAAAAACTCCGTAAATTATGGTGCTTAATCCACCATAACGCCGTCCTCTAAAATTTTTGGTAGAGGTAATGGAATAATAACTATTCTTTGTTAGAAACTTAAAAGGGTAAATATAATTGTAAAATTTTACTTACTAAATCCACCCCTCTCTCTCTCTCTCTCTCTCTTTCTCTCTCTCTCTATCTCTCTTTTCTCTCTCTCTCTCTCTCTCTCTCTCTCTCTCTCTCTCTTTCTCTCTCTCTCTCTCTCTCTGTGTCTCTCTCTCTCTCTCTCTCTCTCTCTCTCTCTCTCTCTCTCTCTCTCTCTCTCTCTCTCTCTCTCTCTCTCTCCATCTCCATCTCCTAGGTGCGTGAGCTGCAGGTGCCGTGCTCCCCGGGCTTCAGTTTCGCCGGCTTCCTGTCC
>NC_140293.1:10493094-10495594 GCF_964030765.1 Micromesistius poutassou | reverse complement strand
AGGGAGGTCTGCACATAGTAGAGAGAGAGAGAGAGAGAGAGAGAGAGAGAGAGAGAGGATCTGGATGGGAATTCAGTAAGATAGGACAAAGATGGACGCATATAGTTGGAGAAACAAAAGGAAAATAGCACTTTTTATACATTTTCTTTTACCGTTTTTTGTTAGGGTTAGGGTTAGGGTTACAGTTTTCAGATTGTTCAAAAGGCCCTGTTTATCCACCGCTCAACACTTACTGAGATGCGATGGCGTTGCTTTACTAATCGAGAAGACGGTATGTTAACCCCATAATGTGCCTTTTTGACTCACTCACACGACTCTCTGTGCAATAAAGCGATAGCGCCCTTTAGCGCAGTACCTCACAGGGGGGCTCTGTTGTTCAAAGTCGGTTCTGGGAAGATTAGGACGGGGGTTGCGTAAACGGTTCTACAAGTCGACAAAAGAGGAAGAGGAAGTCTCTCAGTTACCCCTGGTTACCCGGGGATTACATCACCCTTCGTCAAACACCCCCGAAGTCAAATGTCACATTCGGTGCAGCGCAAATAATCAGCCTTAATAAGGGCCAGGGCGCGGGAGGAGTTCGGTATCTTAGGGACAAGGTGGAGGAAAGCAGGTATGTCCTACCAGGTTTTATTAAGCTCAGCGGACGCAGAGAAAGGGCTGACGTGGCGGGGGAAAGTCTGGAGCAGTCTGGGAAATATATAAGTTTTGACCCGGGCCGAGGGAGGTTGAGGCTGGGGAGGGGGGAGACAGACTGGGGCGGTAGGGGGCTGTCAGCAGAATGGATGAGAACAGAAAGGTAAGAGAGAGAACGAGGGAGGGCGAGAGACTGAGACAAAGAGAGACATGGAGAGGAAAGAGGAAGAGAGAGTGCGAAGGATGGGGCAATGGGACCAAATAGAGTGGGATAATAGTTGGCAAGGGAGCGAGGTGCGGCGAGGTGGGGGAATTAAAAATTGATAGGCTAAAATAGAGTTCATCTGGCCCATCCATCAAACTGGGCGGGGGTGGGGGGGGGGTGGGGGGCACACAATACCAGAGATCCAGACCTACTCTCACACAGAGGATTTTTTAGAACCGCTTTGACTCTTGCAACCGCTGATCAGAGAGAGAGCTGTTCTCTTTGCCGGGTGATGTAGGGCACATTTAAATATACAATAATTCCCTTTCGCAGAAAGGGGCCGCATAGCAGGGGTGTCACTGAACAGACAAGATGTGCGACGCGTCTGGATCTCACGATCTCTGGTGTTGCGCGGCTGCCTATTTCTGCATTTGTCAGATTTTGTTTTGAACGTGAACCTTATTCAACCTCTGAAAGAAATGTGTGGTTGTGGTATTGTGATCCGATTCCCAGCCGAAAGGTTGTCGGTTCGATTCCCAGGCTACACACAGGTAGGGCTGCCCCCTAATAGTCGACCAAACGTTAGTCGATGAGAAGAGTCGAGCCGAAGTTCATTCATTGGTCGGTTCGTTTTTTCATCAAATCATGCTAATCAAATCAAACCAATTATGATATTGACGGTGTCGGATCTGGCTGAGAGGTTATCTCCAGCTGAAGCTGCTCAGAGAGAGGACCGTGACAGCAGTACAGAGGAAAGTGAGCCCGGCCCTGCACCAAAGAAGGAAAGAGAGAAGCAGCAGGAGGTATCCATGCTGATGGCTGCTGATGAGGAGGAGCACACAGAAGGCTCCATTTTGGAAATAAACGTACAAAATGATCAATCTCCTTGCTGGTTGTTCCGACACATTCAGAACCAATACCGCTTTGCCGTTAACAGGCAGCTCGCTTTGTGCGCGCGCTTGTACATTTAAGCAATAGATCACGACAGGCTGTGGTATACCACAGTGAAGGGGGTCGCCGCCCCTCCGCTGCGCGTCGGGACGGACAACGCCCCTTAACTGTGGTATAATGACCGTATATCACTGACTGAAGTGATCTATTGCTTTTATAAAACGGTTACGTAAATATGGCGAAATTAAAGTCATAGACACCCTCAATTTAGAAAAAGCTAGAAAGTCGGAAAAGCATTTTTTTTAACGAATACAAAAAAGTAGTCCCTCCCGGCTGCCGGCAAAGTGTACGGCGGTTGCTATGCAACACACTAGCGTCCTTCAGAGAGAAGGCTAGGCTAAAGACGGTAGCTTGGTTCGCCGGCAATTTAGCCTTCTATCGAGTTCACTCGAACTCGATAGTAGGCTAAATTGCAGACTGTGTGCCTATTGCTTTACAACATTTCCACCCTCTCCAGCAATCAACATGTTTTTTAGGCTTCAGTGAACTATGCTATCGCTTTTATATATACATAAACAACAGTTAGAGTTAGGCGCGGAGTGATACTGAACTCTGTAAACTGAACGGGCGTCATAGCTGTGTGTATACGCTCAATATACAACGGTTGGGAACCAATCAGATCGCTTGATTATTTATTATTAAGTATTATTTGAAAGGCTAATTTACGGTTTTGTATTTCTCTGTAATGTAGCACAGTGTTAACAGTGTTAC
>NC_140293.1:10475594-10488094 GCF_964030765.1 Micromesistius poutassou | reverse complement strand
CCCTTCTGTGTACCCCACCACCACCATCACCCTACTGTCATAACCATCATCATCACCACCATTGTCGTCGTCATCATAACCACCACCATCACCACTATCATCAACACGACCTCCACCACCACCATCACCACTATCATCAACACGGCCGTCACCACCACCATCACCACTATCATCAACACGACCTCCACCACCACCATCACCACTATCATCAACACGACCTCCACCACCACCATCACCACTATCATCAACACGGCCGTCACCATCAACACCACCTCGATCCAAACCAACACCACCTCCACCACCACCATCACCACCATCATCAACACGACCACCACCATCAACACCACCTCGATCCCAACCAACACCACCTCCACCACCACCATCACCACTATCATCAACACCACCACCACCATCAACACCACCTCGATCCCAACCAACACCACCACCACCACCACCATCACCACTATCATCAACACCACCACCATCAACACCACCTCGATCCCAACCAACACCACCTCCACCACCACCATCACCACTATCATCAACACCACCACCACCATCAACACCACCTCGATCCCAACCAACACCACCTCCACCACCACCATCACCACTATCATCAACACGACCTCCACCACCATCAACACCACCTCGATCCCAACCAACACCACCACCACCATCACCACTATCATCAACACGACCACCACCACCACCATCACCGCTATCATCAACACGACCACCACCATCAACACCACCTCGATCCCAACCAACACCACCACCACCATCACCACCACCACCACCATCACCACTATCATCAACACGGCCGTCACCATCAACACCACCTCGATCCCAACCAACACCACCTCCACCACCACCATCACCATTCCTACCACTCCACCACCACGGCTACCAACACCCCCATCATCCCAACCACTTCCCTACATCTCCACCAACCCCTCCACCGTCCTCTCTCCCAGGTGATGGAGGACTCCTCTCCCAGGAACCCCCTGATCTTCGTGCTGTCCCCCGGCGTCGACCCCACGGGGGCCCTCACCCAGCTGGCCGAGGCGTCGGCCATGGGCAGCCGCTTCCACGCCCTCTCCCTGGGCCAGGGCCAGGAGCCCAACGCCAGGCGTATGATCCAGGAGGGGATCAAGCAAGGTACCGTAACCCCCCCCCCCCCCCCCCCCCCTCTCCTCCATCCTCTGTCGCCTACTCCACTCTCCTCCTCCGTTGCTAGGATACGGGCTTGTTGTATCTTCCAGAACCCTCTGATTTGGAGCACGGTGCTCTCTGAGGAGGATGTGGCGGGATGAATATTTGATTGATCCACTGTATTTAGATGAGCCTTGCTCTCTCTCTCTCTCCCGCTCTCTCTCGCTCTCTCTCTCTCTCTATCTATCTTCTACCCTCTCTCTCTGCCACTCGTGCATCCACTGGATTTGTAGTAGTTCATTACAGCAGATGAGACCCATGTTTTTCCGTAGCCCCCCCTTCCCCGGTAAACAGGTAAATGTCACTGTTATACATCACGCAATTACTTTGCTTGGCGGGTAAATGTCGATTTCTATTTTCTTGTCTTTGATTAATGTTCACTTTTTATTCTACCGATGTGCTCCTCTCTCCCTCTCCTACGCTCTCTCTCTCCATCTCTTCTTGCCTGTCGTACAGCCGTACAAATAAGTATGATAAATAATAATGAGATGTACTTTATTAGTCCCAGACGGGACATGAGGGCGTTTGATCTACTGGTCGACAGGGCGTTGACGGAAACCCTGATTTTAAACGTTCAGACCGATCAGAAGGGAGTGATTCCTCCAGAAATACAAACCCATCACCCCTGGGTCGCTACATGCACACATTGTGTACGTTGTTTGTCGTACGAGCAGGCAACCGAGCCAACGCACAAAGAGTTGTTTTACGTTGAGCTAATTGAGCTGTAGGAGAGGTTGATGAAGGGCTCAACATGAAGAGACGTGGAGATACGCTGTGACTAATGGTCACCCAGCGTGTTTCCGTTCCCTGGGAGTCTGTAGGTTGCGCTGTGTACTGAGTGGAGGATGTGTTTGAGAGCCGGAGCCCACGTTGTGTACATTTCTTCAACACTCCCTGGTCTCTCTCTCGCTCTCGCTCTCGCTCTCTCTCTCCCTCTCCCTCTCTCTCGGTATCTTAATTAGTGTCTCTTGCTGGAAAACAACTTTTCCAAGTCAAAAATGATATAATGTATTTATGAACCTCTTCATCACTATAGAACTACTTCTGAAAAGACTGTAGCTAAAATAAATAAAGTATATCTCCGCAACTGCAAGGGCTGTTATATGTCATCTTGGTACCAAAAGGAAGATCCTGTGAGAACATGTGTGAGTTTGTTGTGCAAGTGAAATAATCTATGTGGCTAATCCACCTAATGGATTATCCATTGATAACTAACACAGATAGAGAGGTTTTAGTAGGGGTAGGTTTAGGCAAATTCTGCAAATAAATCGATAAATCCAATGCAAACCAATGCAAATTTGACAATATAAACTTGATGAAACACAAACAGGTAGGTATTTTCAGAACCCAATATACAGTTTTGACACTTGACCCCCTGCATGGGGAATGGTCAGTACGAATATAACTGAATGACTCCAAGCCAAACCATCGCAATTGTACCATACAGCCATCATATAACTTATTTCCTTTAAAATAAAATCAGTTGAAGTAACTAAGCATATTGAATGAGATTGAGGACAGATATTGCATGAGTCTATACTGTCTTCCACAGGATGGATGCTCAAATTAATCAATATCACATAAGAGGAAGTGCTGATGTTCGTTATAGCAGCACGACCCAGAGTGCGATATTGCTTTTAATACAACCTTTCTAGCATCAGTCATTAGTTAACAATAATAAGGGACAACACAAACAGTTCAGCGGCTGGGCTGTTGCCAAGCAACACAAACATTTTCCCGCACACTGCCGTGCTACCTTATGTGGGTCTACGTGGTACCCCAGGCCGGCTCCTTTGTGTCATGTACCGTTTCATGTGTTTGTCTTTATGTTTCCATTCATTGTGAAATAATGAGCGTCTATTGACGCTTTGGTGCCATGTGTGATTCCAATGAGTTCACTGATTTTGATTGTTAATGTGGGATGATTTATGGTTATTGGAAAAACCTGCACAGTGTAGTGATGTACAGTTAGAAAAAAAGTAAGAAGATGGAAAGCTAGAGAAATATTGAAAATACAAGATTTATACTTTTTTTTTTTGTATTCATAATAATTGAATAATAAAATGAGTCCCCAAAAATAAAATACAGAATAAAGATTTAAACATAATCTATAATATACAGATATTCTGTGGTAAAAAAAAAAAAAACACGGTCTGCATATATAGTGCAAAGTAATTCTTGCTAAAGGTTACCTCAGTGTGTCACTGTCTACTAAAGTGCTGTTTAGTAGTCTGAGGTCTTCACCAAGCCCCTCCTCCTCTGCTCCCCAGGCCACTGGGTGTTCCTGGCCAACTGCCACCTGTCCCTGTCCTGGATGCCTGAGCTGGACAAGCTGGTGGAGCAGCTACAGGTGGAGGCCAGCCACCCGGACTTCAGGCTGTGGCTCAGCTCCTCCCCTCACCCAGACTTCCCCATCGCCATCCTGCAGGCCGCCATCAAGATGACCACGGAGCCCCCCAAGGTGGATCTCTACACACGTATACACACGAGCACACACGCACAGATGTGCATGTACGTACACACAGGCACGCACACAGATGTGCACGTACGTACACACAGGCACGCACACAGATGTGCACGTACGTACACACAGGCACGCACACAGATGTGCACGTACGTACACACAGGCACGCACACAGATGTGCACGTACGTACACACAGGCACACACACAGATGTGCACGTACGTACACACAGGCACGCACACAGATGTGCACGTACGTACACACAGGCACGCACACAGATGTGCACGTACGTACACACGAGCACACACACAGATGTGCACGTACGTACACACAGGCACGCACACAGATGTGCACGTACGTACACACGAGCACACACACAGATGTGCACGTACGTACACACAGGCACACACACAGATGTGCACATACGTACACACAGGTACGCACACAGATGTGCACGTACGTACACACAGGCACGCACACAGATGTGCACGTACGTACACACAGGCACGCACACAGATGTGCACGTACGTACACACAGGCACACACACAGATGTGCACGTACGTACACACAGGCACGCACACAGATGTGCACGTACGTACACACGAGCACACACACAGATGTGCACGTACGTACACACAGGCACACACACAGATGTGCACGTACGTACACACAGGCACACACACAGATGTGCACATACGTACACACAGGCACGCACACAGATGTGCACGTACGTACACACAGGCACGCACACAGATGTGCACGTACGTACACACAGGCACGCACACAGATGTGCACGTACATACACACAGGCACACACACAGATGTGCACGTACGTACACACAGGCACGCACACAGATGTGCACGTACGTACACACAGGCACACACACAGATGTGCACGTACGTACACACAGGCACGCACACAGATGTGCACATACGTACACACAGGTACGCACACAGATGTGCACGTACGTACACACAGGCACACACACAGATGTGCACATACGTACACACAGGCACACACACAGATGTGCACGTACGTACACACAGGCACGCACACAGATGTGCACGTACGTACACACGAACACACACACAGATGTGCCTATACATTCACACAGATGTACAAACTGTACTTTAATCTCTACACATTTATACACACAAGCACACACTCAGATGTGCACATACGTACACACAGATGTACGCACTTCACTTGGATCCCTACACACTTATACACACAGGCAAGCACACAGAACTCCCAACACGATATTAACACACATACGAAGCAATCAATGCCTGATGCGTACACAAACACACAGATATAAACGCACACACTGCCCACACACACACACACAAATACACCCCTGCAGACATACACACACACACACACACACACACACACACACATACATAAACACACACCGCACATACACATGTCACATATCTATGTCACATATCTATATGCACGCAGATATACAAACCACACACATACATGCCTGTATGTGTAGAGTGCATGTTTGGCTGCTCTCATAGACACACACACACACACACACATGGTTTGTGTGTGTGTGTGTGTGTGCGCGCGCACAAACCATTCCAATGCTCTGTTTACACAGATTTGCTCTTTCCTCGCACATCCTCCAAACAGCACTGGCAGGTGCACGCAAATACTGCCTGACCTTAATCTCTTCTTTATTACCATGTATACCTGAACTCTCTCTCTCTCCATTCCTCCCACCTCTATCTCACCCCCTCTCTCTACTACATCACTCTGTCTGGCTCGCTCATCACTCTCAACTTTCTCCCTGTTTTTCTCTCTCTGCTTCTCTTCCCTATATCTCTCTTCGTCTTTCTCACACCATTCTTTTTTTATTGCTCCCCCTCTTTCTTTCTTTCTCTCTCTCTCTTCCCACCTCGCCTCAATCCCCTTCTCTCCTGTTCTATTTTGCTCTCACTTCTCTCTCATCTCCCTGTATCCATTAACTCTTCCCCCCGCCTCTCCGTCTCTCCAGGGAATAAAAGCCAACATGAAGCGTCTGTACCAGCTGGTGTCGGAGGCCCGCTTCGCCCGCTGCTCCCGGCCGGTGCCCTACCGCCGACTCCTCTTCTCCCTCTGCTTCTTCCACAGCCTGCTGCTGGAGAGGAACAAGTTCCTGCAGCTGGGCTGGAACATCGTCTACGGCTTCAACGACTCAGACTTCGAGGTCCGTGCTTCTCCGTGGCGGGCCGTGTCAGCCTGACCCGGAGCTTCACGTCATTTATGCATAATAAGGACTGGGATACATAGAGCTCGCAGGCGGAAAGGCGAGCAGGACGTGGAGTTTTCTCGTTATTTCCAAGGTCCCCAGCACTTACATGCGCATTAGAAGGTCACCGAAGCCTTTCATGTGACTAGCACATGGATGTATTATATTATATCCTTGAGCATGGGTATTAGTCTCTATCCGTGGAGCACCAAGACGCTGGCGCTAGTGTGCACGCTCAAATTGGGGAGCGGACATCGTGGCCAGGAGGAGCGGTTGAAGGGGCTGGTTCTCACCCCCCTCACGTCCTCCTCCTCTCTTCCCATCCCCTTCGTCTGATTAAGGGCCTTTGGTTGTCCCAGTGAGGAATGAGGGGAACCAGCATGGCACCAACTTCCTCTAAATTATGTTTGAAATGATATTTGGGGTCAAATGAATCAAATGATAATGACTTTGGCTGATGCTATCAAGGATTTGGATTTGCCCATTTATGCCATTCAGCACACATTGACATTTACATTTAGTCGGTTGGCAGATCACGTCGTCTTACGAGTGTGGCTGAGAACACTCAATAGCATCCAATCAATATTTGGAGCCACTACAAAAATGTAGTACACTGCACAAGTGCTGCACGACCAGTTATTATTTGCGTTAGTCTAGTCCATTATCGGAGACACAGCAACAAACTAATGGGAGAAAGACGGTATTTAACACATGTAATAGATCACTGTATCCGTGTCAGTGAAGTTAAAAGTTAAGTAGTTCAAGCATCTAGCGCGGGACGGCAAAGGCTCCTCTCTGGAGATATTTATAATGAGCTCGGAGGTAGTGCCGGATCGGCTGTTTGCCCCGAGTCGCGGCCCTGCCCTCCACCTCCGCTCCGCTAAGACAAAACTCTGGATAAAGAGAGTCCGAGCCAGACACCCGGGCTGTGATTAACCTGCACAACAGCCTGTGAAATCAGCTTAGAGGGCCTGGCAAGCTGAGCACACCGAGACACCGGCGCCGCTCCCAGGAGCCGCCGCACTCTCAACACAACACCGTGTCTTTAGAAAGACGCACACAGATACACACACTGCTCCACAAATACACACACGTGTATACACACATACAGCACATAGACACACATACACACATTTGCATACACACATATGTAGAGTTACCCGCAACTCAACAAGAGCAGCAACACACTGCTATGCAGAAATCCAAATCCATGCTTTTAAACACACACACACACACACACACACACACATCGAATACACAAAGCTCCCAGTGGCTCTGTAACTGCAGGGGTTCCACTAAGTGTGATTTCTACCCCCTCCGCCATTCCTTCTTGTTTTCAGTTTAGGTTTGGTTATTTTTTCCACCACTTACTCAAAAGCCTTTCTTAAATGTCACGTAAACACCAGCCTCTCCACTTGGACCCATACTGTTCTTTGAGTGGACACTCGCCCACAGGGTCTGTGTGCCTGAGTTACTTTTGAAACTTAAAAAAAAACGATTTGATGTGTAACCCTGATAAAGAACGTGACCATCCCAAATGGACCCGTCAATTAGATCTCCATGGGCTGATGGCCAGTGTTTGTTTTGGACACTGATCACAACCCTCTCCATCTCCCAATCCTTTTCACCCCTCCCATCTCACCCTACCCCCTCCCATCCTCCCCCATCCTCCCCCATCCCCCCCAACTCCAATCCGCTTCCATCCTCCCCGTTATCCTCTCCCGGCCCTCCCATGCTCTCTCCCCCCCCTCCCCCCTCCCTTCCATCCTCCTCCTCCCCCCCCCCCAGGTGAGTGAGAACCTGCTGAGTCTGTACCTGGATGAGTACGAGGAGGTCCCCTGGGACGCCCTGCGCTATCTCATCTCCGGCGTCAACTACGGCGGCCACGTGACAGACGACTGGGACCGCCGGCTGCTGGCCACCTACATCAACGAGCTGTTCTGCGACGCAGCGCTCAGCCAGCCCTTCTTCAAGTAGGACCCGGGAACAGACGTATACATGTACACCGTGGACGGCCTGTGTGTAGACATGCATGCATACATACATACATACATGCATGCATGCATACATACATACATACATACATACATGCATGCATACATACATACATACATACATACATACATACATACATACATGCATACATGCATACATACAAACAGTACATACATACATACATACATACAAACAGTACATACATACATACATACATACATACATGCATAAATACATACATACATACATACATACATACAAACAGTACATACATACATACATACATGCATACATACATACATACATACATACAGTACATACATACATACATACAGTACATACATACATACATACATGCATGCATAAATACATACAGTACATACATACATACATACATGCATACATACATACATACATACATACAGTACATACATACATACATACATACATACATACAAACAGTACATACATACATACATACATACATACATACATGCATGCATACATACATACATACATGCATGCATAAATACATACATACATACATACATGCATACATACATGCATGCATGCATGCATACATACATACATACAAACAGTACATACATACATACATACATACATACAGTTCATACATACATACATACAGTACATGCATACATACATACAGTACATGCATACATACATACATACATACATACATACATACAAACAGTACATACATACATACATACATGCATGCATGCATGCATGCATACATACATACAAACAGTACATACATACATACATACATACATACATACAGTTCATACATACATACATACAGTACATGCATACATACATACATACATACATACATACATACATACATACATACAAACAGTACATACATACATACATACATACATGCATGCATGCATGCATGCATACATACATACATACATACAGTACATGCATACATACATACATACATACATACATACATACAAACAGTACATACATACATACATACATACATACATACATACATACATACATACAGTACATACATAGTAGACATGCATTACATTCATGCTCACAAACACACCCCCGACAGGTACAAACACACACATACACAAACACGTACACATGCGCCCACAAAACCCACAACAACATGTTTGTCATGAACACAAATATAGCATACTTTGACACAATTAAGAAAGTACAGAGGTCAAGCTGTGAAGCCACAATTTCACACAATACTGATGAATTTCACACGATAGAAATGTCTTTTTTATCCACCGGGGAAGGGTGTGTGTGGGGGGAAGATTGGGAAATATGATGCAGACTCCAACCTTCACACACATTGTGTTCTCTAAACGCATACAGAAGGCCTGACTATGCCTACCTGTTCTTGAGGGTGTGTGTGTGTGTGTGTGTGTGTGTGTGTGTGTGTGTGTGTGTGTGTGTGTGTGTGTGTGTGTGTGTGTGTGTGTGTGTGTGTGTGTGTGTGTGTGTGTGTGTGTTGGGGGGGGGGGGGGGGAGCGCACTGCGGCTCTGGCAGGTTCCCGTCTCAACTCCCTCGGTGCCTCGACTTTCTTGTACTTTTAGGTGGGCCGCTAGCACCACCATGTGGACAGTTTGTGTATTACGCAAAGAGGGAAGAAAATAAACAAATTGCTAAAGTAAAATGAAAAATATATCATTCGTTGACGTGCTGGTAATGCTAAAACGCAGATTAACTTTGACTGGTGCAGTTAAGATTCCGCTTTTCACCCGATTTTTCTACCTTTTTTATCACTGGTCTCTTTGACTGCACACAGGCACCCTCTGCTGCTTCATTTACTCCTGAACACATAAAGGCTTGAGTGGTCCCTGACAGAGTGGATTTTATACTCTAGGTGTGTGTGTGTGTGTGTGTGTGTGTGTGTGTGTGTGTGTGTGTGTGTGTGTGTGTGTGTGTGTGTGTGTGTGTGTGTGTGTGTGTGTGTGTGTGCCCGGGACATGAAGAAAGAGGTGCCGTGTCAGTTAAGACTCTGTTCACGGTCCCCTATTGCCCACTGGTGGCTGAACATTATAACGTAGTGTAAGAAGTGTGGAGAAGGGCAGCCACTGTAGTGATTGTAGTGTTTTGCCCGCGGCCAGGCGTCACCTGGGGGGGGTTAACTAGTGTGTTGTTGGATGCCAAGGGCAAACCTCCACATACACTCCCGTGCTCCTCCGCTCCAGCACATTTTAAATAAGGTGAACTTCTTTGTTAAAGTAAGTGTTTCACTGAGTGGGCGATATGCAGTTTATTAGCCGCAACTTTATTAGTTATATCGGATTGTGGGAGGTTTTTTTTGTAGATTATTGCTTTTATTCCCATGGTGTCAGTTCTGGATGTAGGTGTGTAGTGGCGGGAGCAGTTCTAGTTATACTCTGCCAAAAATATAAAACACACATTCAATGATTTAGAAACAAATAATATTAAATACAGACAGAGGCATACCTCTGAAATGAAACCGGCACCAAGCAATGGAAGCAGAAAGGATTTCATACTCATTTTAAGAAGGTCCATCTGTGCCAGCTCATTTGGTCTGTGTGTGAGTGAAGTGGTGAAAGAGCGTATCGTAAATGTTCCTTCAACATGAGGGAGCATCTGGTACAATAAAATCAATGAGCAGGGCACACGCCCCACAAAGAGAAACATCTCAGCCGTCTCTCTGTCCACACTAGGCCTTTGACAAGCCCTTCTTTTTCTTTTATGTATTTCTGATGGTCTTTTTGGTGCCTTTGAGGACAGCACAATACACACACACACAGGGAGGGGGGTTGAAAGAACCAGGGAAGGATGCATGGCATGTTAAGGTTGAAATCGATAGACGGCACATTGTCGACGTGGGTTAGCGCACTAGCAACCACCTTCCTCTACTCTTTTCTTCCTTTATTTCACAGCAGGTGAACATATGCACAACCACTCACGGTGGCCCTTCATGGCAGTGTGAACTCTGTAACACATGGCAAACAATGTCGCTGCCACTACATCGCACTACATTTACACCTTGATGGGGATTAGCACAATGCCTACCTGTCCACATCGACCCCACCCCTGGGTGAATCTGTACTTTGGTAGTTTCGCCCGGCTTTCATTAAGGTAGGAAAACTTACATACATAAACTTACAGGCTAGTCTGCACACTCGGGAGATCGGACCTAGAACCTCTGGGCCGAACACTAAGGGCGCACTCACACTAGGCAAACTTGCCCCCCCCCCCCACTGTGCCGCTGGCCTGTGCTCACACTAGGCAATCTCAACTGGGCCTGAGTACGGTTGCCTTTTCTACATATAGGTTGCGTATCCGTGCGCGCGTCGGCTCATTAGCGTCTGTACCGTGGCCTGAGCACACCTCTCCGAAGGGTACTGAGGCCACGGGATTGTGTACTGTACTTGAGTACGGACGGCGCGCTCACACCAGCCAAACGATCTAGACTTAAGTGGGAAAACGTACTCGGGCACACGGTACAGACGGGCTGGTGTGAGCGCGCCCTAAACGACGGCACACTGAACACCCTCCTGCACCGTCCTGTACCCCCGCCCCCTCCGCCCCCCTCTCCCCCCTGCAGGCTCTCGTCCCTGCCCACCTACTACATCCCCCGGGACGGGCCGCAGGCCTCCTACCGGGATTACGTGGGCCAGCTGCCCGCCACGGAGCACCCCGAGGTGTTCGGCCAGCACCCCAACGCCGACATCGCCAGCCAGATCGCCGAGACGCGCACGCTGTTCGACACGCTGCTGTCGCTGCAGCCGCAGGTCACCAGCAGCACCGCGGGGGCCAGCAAGGAGGACAAGGTCAGGGGGGGGGGCTGTGTTTATGATCAGTGAGAGATTAGGTTTCTCTCACGCTCTCATCGTAGAGATCTCGATAAATTGGAATGGGTTGTCACTGTATGTGTTTTGTTTTATGTATTTATTAATGTACCCATGTTTCTTACTCATTAAGGGCTGATCATGGTCCCCACATTCACGCAACGCAAGGGGGGCTACGGACCCCTTACGTCCTTGCGGACCCTCCTTGCGTCCACCACAAGGGTCTGACCAAAAATTGTAACCTTCCGTCGAGGCGACGCAGCCACAAGGGGCTGTGATTGGTCCGCTCACTAAAGCCCGACGCAGAACCGAAACAGGTTCACGACTGCGTCGAAGCGTCTGTGGGGGTCGTTGCGCTGTGGCGACGTGGAAGCATAATCAGCCCTTTAGTGCGGTTGCTACTGCAAGCACACCTACTGTACTTTTATTTACTCTGTCTGCCTGTTTTTTTGTGCAGTTAACTGCTCCTGCATACTTTCAGCTACAGAAACCATTCAACTATCAAAACATCCAGCTCTTTAACAACATGATGGCTATCTCTCTCGCGTTTTTCAACTCTTTCAACTTTTTAAACTATTACGCTTTTTCGCCATTCCTTTTTACAATGTAAGTCAATGAGTGGACACGAATTGGAGTACTTTTTCGATGTTCAGCCAGCGGTGATGCTAGCGTTGACGTTAGCGGTGACGTGAGCCTGTGACGTTAGCGACGACGTTTGCACTGACGTTAGCGCTGACGATAGCCCTGACGTTAGCGCTGAC
>NC_140293.1:10465594-10468094 GCF_964030765.1 Micromesistius poutassou | reverse complement strand
CCTATGCTATTACTAGCTGGCCCTCTTCTAGAACTAACTCTTCCCCTCCTTTAACCCCGTTTGGTCTCCTTTAGAGCTAGCTTTACCCCTGCTGCATCTACAACTGGCTTGTTTGCTCTATGCTAAAGCTAGCTCGTCCTATCCTACATCAGGCCCATGTTTGGCCCGTGCTACATGCTAGCCTGCCCTCGGCTATAACCAGCCTGTCCCATGCTGAAGCTAGTGTGTCTGCTTCTATAACCAGTGTTGTCCTCTACCCTGACCCCGTCATAACAGCGCTGTCCTCCCTCCCCCCTGTCCCATCCATCCCTGTCTCCCTGTGTCTGCTGGGGGGGGTGGGGGGGGGTCTCCAGGCCTACCCGTCCCTGAAGCCCCTGGCCTCCTGGACCCGGGACCTGTGCCAGCGCACGGAGCAGTTTGCCCGCTGGGCCGCCACGGCGCACCCCCCCGTCCTGTTCTGGCTGTCCGGCTTCACCTTCCCCACGGGCTTCCTGACCGCCGTGCTGCAGGCCTCCGCGCGGAACAACAAGGTGACGCGCGCACGCACACACACACACACGCAAAGACACGCACACAAAGACACGCACACAAAGACACGCACACACTAGGGCTGTGCCGTATGGACAACATCTATCTATCAAGATGCGGGTTAGTTTCCTATCCCTGTCTCGATGTACGTCACGGGGCTATCCACAGGTCTGTTGTTGAGGTGAGTGAGTGAGTGAACCCGTTGTTTCAGCTGGAAGTCAAACACCATATTGGAGTGAAAGAAATGTGCTTTGGGCTGAGCGTTCTAGGGAAGAAGGGGGGGGGGGGGGCGTGTGACGACCCACCGCAAATTTGTAGCACACACCGTCGTCGTGTAATGAGTGATTTTATGTATGAAATGCGCCACACACACCGTGGGGTTATACTGAGCTTAACCCTCACTCAGACACAGACATGGAAAATAAAAATAAAAGAAAGAGCTCCACTCATCCACACGCACCGTGGCGTTATATACGAGAAGCCCGACCCGCTTGGATTGTGATGATCTGATGATCATCAGAACCGGCTGTCCAGAACAACAACAACAAGCTCCACATACTGTATCCGTACACTAAAGACACTTTCACACTCTCCTCCATGCTCGCTTTTGTATTTGCTGAGAACGTGTAGTGACCTTAAAGCAGGGTCAGAATGATGTGGTAAACTACTGCCTGTAAAGTAAAACATGGATAGGAACGATAGAGGGAGATACAGTCATCTCCCCAATTATATCAGCATTAGTATAATCATCCACACACAAACACAGACACAGAGGGGAATATCTATAGATAGACATTTTCTCTCTCTGTTTTTTTTCTCTGTTTCTCTAAAGAAACAATACACAGAGACACACACACACACACCTGTACATACTCACGCAACTTTTGTTACCATTACATACGGACAAAAATTTAAATTTAGCATTTCATCTCTCCGTAATGAGCACCAACAACAGCATACTCCAGTGATACAAATACACTCATCTCCCCAATTATATCAGCACAAGTATCAACGGCAGCCACACACACACACACATACACACACACACACACACATGCCACATAGCCCTGGGCTGCCTTGCCAGCTGTTGCTAGCTGTTGCAGCTAGCTGTTGCAGCTCTCTGTAGGCAGCGTTAGCCCCTCCACGCGTCACAAAGACTCTAGCACAGCAGCCTGACGTTCTCCCTGTAAGATCCAACCACACTCATGTGTGTTACTCTTTACTTTTTACGTGGTACCACATATACTGCCGGCTATTCTTTGGATACTGCTGTTACTGATTTGTACTGTATAATAATTTTTGTGTGTATTTGTATTATTATATATGTATTAGTTATGTATTAAATGTATTATGTGTGTACTGGCTGCAGTACACGATGTTGTGTGTCATGTCATATGATGTTGTGTTGTCAGGTGTCGGTGGACACCCTCTCCTGGGAGTTTGTGGTGGCCACGATGGATGACAGCCACCTCCTCTCCCCCCCCAAGGTGAGCAAAGCGACCTTCACATCACCATGTCCTCACCACCACCACCACAACCACCACCAGCACTACCTCCTAACCATTAACACTGACCCCTCGTCCCCTGATCTCCGTCACATTCATCACACTGATTCAGATTCTAACTATTCCCCCCTGGAACCCCTCTCCTCCTCATCACTCCTGAAAGTTACCCTGACTTTTCCCGTTGCTTAATAATAGCTGTTCAGGTCCCATAGGTGTTTTCTTTTGTAAAGTTGATCTTCATGGTTTTGTGTGTGTGTGTGTGTGTACACATATGCACGCACGCACACACACACACACAAACACACTGACTCAATCACTCTCTCTCACACACGAACACACACACACACACACACACCAATGCACACACAAACACATACAAGCACACACACACACACACACACACACACAGAGCAGACTACAGGACAGTAATAAGAATACAAATACAAACAAGAACATTTCAGAATAAC
>NC_140293.1:10450594-10463094 GCF_964030765.1 Micromesistius poutassou | reverse complement strand
GACACATACACACACACACACACACACACACACCTAACAGACATGTACACACAGACACATACACACAGTATGAAACTGGACACATAGACACACACACACACACACACCTAGCAGACACATACACACAGACACATACACACAGCATGAGCTGCACACATAGAGACACACACACCTAGCAGACACACACACACACACACACACACACACCTAGCAGACATACACACAGACACATACAAACAGCATGAGCTGGACACATAGAGACACACCCACACGCACACCTAGCAGACACATACACACACACACACACACACACACTCACACACACACACACACACACCTAGCAGACATATACACACAGACACATACACACGAGCATGAGCTGCACACATAGAGTCAAACCTAGCACACACACACATTTACATATGTATACACACAAACATACACACAGCATGAGCTGAATGCATAGAGACACACACACAATTGCATAATCGGTTCTTATATATTCATCGTTATCGACAACATCTATTATTTATTACGTTTGTCATCCATAAACACACACACAGCAACATAAACAACATTACACACACAGACACACGTATATATCTTTTTATACACACGCAAATACAGGCAAACACATGCACACGGGCCTCGTGTATGTGGGCTTTGTTCTGGGACGCAGACCGAGCGCCTTCTATTTTTATGGTTCTGTATTGATTGTGTGTTTCTAAGTGACCTTATTAATGGTGGTCACGGGCCGCAGCTGCACCAGTTGTAAGTATCTAAATGAGTGCTGAATAAAAACACACTGTTCCACACCTGGGCTCCCTCCGGGACCGCGAGTGACTCATTCTCTGACACATTGAGGTTGTCTCTCTCTCTCCACCTCTAGCTGTGGCTCGACCTCACTCTCTCACACCCTCTCCCTCTCTCTAGTCCTCTCTCTCCACCCCTGCTCTCTCTCTCTCTCTACCTCACTCTCACACGCTCTTTCTTTTCCTCTCTCTCTCTCTCTACTGGCTCGCTCTCCCTCGAGCTCACTCCTCCCCTCTCTCTTTTCTCCTCTCTCCTCTATCTCTCTCCAGCTGTACTTCTCTTTGACTCGCCACCTCTCTCTACTCTACCTCTCCCATCTGTACTCTCACGCTCCCCCTGTCTGTCTCTCTCCCTCTCCTTTCCTCCCTCTTTCCTTCTCTCGCTCTCTCTCAAACTCCCTCTCTCCCCTCTTTCATTTGATCAATCCCCCTCTACCGCTCCTGCACTCTCTAGTTCCTCCTCTCTCTCTCTCTCTCTCTCTCCCCCTCTCCCTCCCTCCACACCACCATGTCCCTCCCTCTCCCTCTCTGTTCTCTTGTCAGGCGACACTTAAGAAGCTTTATTCACTTCCTCTTTGCATCACTCTTCCCATTCTGACCCCTTTTTAGTTTCTCTCCTTCGCTCACACACACACACACACACACACACACACACACAGTGTCACTGTTATGTACGGCATCATCATTTGACAGGGAACATTGTTTTGTTTGAGCTTTGCATCGGGTCATTGCCAGTATCTGTGCGTCTTAAATGCTTTGCATTGCGTTTAGTTGTGCGGCCGAGTGTGTGTTGTTTTGTTGCCATGGGGGCGTGTTTCATAGTGACAGTGTTCAGTATAGTGTAGCATGTAGCAGAATGGTATAGTGTTAGGATGTTGTGTAGTGTTGGTATTCTGTGTAGTATAGTGTGAGTATGTTGTGTAGTATAGTGTGAGTATGTTGTGTAGTATAGTGTGAGTATGTTGTGTAGTAGAGTGTTAGTATGTTTTGTAGTATAGTGTGAGTATGTTGTGTAGTAGAGTGTTAGTATGTTTTGTAGTATAGTGTTAGGATGTTGTGTAGTATAGTGTTAGGATGTTGTGTAGTAGAGTGTTAGTATGTTGTGTAGTATAGTGTTAGTATGTTGTGTAGTATAGTGTTAGTGTAGTGTTAGTATGTTGTGTAGTATAGTGTTAGTATGTTGTGTAGTATAGTGTTAGTATGTTGTGTAGTATAGTGTTAGTATGTTTTGTAGTATAGTGTTAGTATGTTGTGTAGTATAGTGTTAGTATGTTTTGTAGTATAGTGTTAGTATGTTGTGTAGTATAGTGTTAGTGTAGTGTTAGTATGTTGTGTAGTATAGTGTTAGTATGTTGTGTAGTATAGTGTTAGTATGTTGTGTAGTATAGTGTTAGTATGTTTTGTAGTATAGTGTTAGGATGTTGTGTAGTATAGTGTTAGGATGTTGTGTAGTAGAGTGTTAGTATGTTGTGTAGTATAGTGTTAGTATGTTGTGTAGTATAGTGTTAGTATGTTGTGTAGTATAGTTTTATCATGTTGTGTAGTAGTTTTATCATGTTGTGTAGTATAGTTTTATCATGTTGTGTAGTATAGGTTTATCATGTTGTGTAGTATAGTTTTATCATGTTGTGTAGTATAATGTTAGTATGTTGTGTAGTAGAGTGTTAGAATGTTGTGTAGCAGAGTTGTATCATGTTGTGTAGTGTTAGTATGTTGTGTAGTATAATGTGAGTATGTTGTGTAGTATAATGTTAGTATGTTGTGTAGTATAGTGTTAGTATGTTGTGTAGTATAGTGTGAGTATGTTGTGTAGTATAGTGTGAGTATGTTGTGTAGTATAGTGTGAGTATGTTGTGTAGTATAGTGTTAGTATGTTGTGTAGTATAATGTTAGTATGTTGTGTAGTAGAGTTGTATCATGTTGTGAAGTGTTAGTATGTTGTGTAGTATAGTGTAAGAATGTTGTGTAGTATAGTTTTATCAGGTTGTGTAGTATAGTTTTATCATGTTGTGTAGTATAGTTTTATCATGTTGTGTAGTATAGTTTTATCATGTTGTGTAGTATAATGTTAGTATGTTGTGTAGTAGAGTGTTAGAATGTTGTGTAGCAGAGTTGTATCATGTTGTGTAGTGTTAGTATGTTGTGTAGTATAGTGTTAGTATGTTGTGTAGTATAGTGTTAGTATGTTGTGTAGTATAGTGTTAGTATGTTGTGTAGTATAGTGTTAGAATGTTGTGTAGTAGCGGTATCCTGTTGTGAAGTGTGTTATCACATGTAGAATAGTGTTAGTATAGTGTAAGTATGTATCTGTAGTATGTAGTATGGTGATAAAGTGTAGTGTAGAATAGTGTTGTATAATAATGTAGTATGTTGTGTAGAATATTGTTGTCATGGTGTATAGTCTAGTGTTAGTATGTTGTGTAATATAGTGTCGTATGTTGAGTATAGTGTTAGTATGCTATGTATAGTCATATGTTGTGTAGTATGTTATGTCGTATAGTGTTAGTATTGTTGAGTAGTATAGTGTATCATGTTAGTGTTAGTGATATCATTTATGTATGTTGTGTAGTATAGTGTTATGTTGTGCAGTGTTAGTATGTTGTGTAGTATAGTGTCAGTTTGTTAAGTATTATAGTGAAAGTATGTTCAGTAGTATAATGTTAGTATATTGTGTACTATAGTGTTATTATTGTGTTATTATGTTAAGTAGTAAAGGGTAAGTATGCTGTGTAGGGCTGGTATGTTGAGTAGTATAGTGTGAGTATGTTGTGTAGTATAGTGTGAGTATGTTGTGTAGTATAGTGTTAGTATGTTGTGTAGTATAGTGTTAGTGTAGTGTTAGTATGTTGTGTAGTATAGTGTTAGTATGTTGTGTAGTATAGTGTTAGTATGTTGTGTAGTGTAGTGTTAGTATGTTGTGTAGTATAGTGTTAGTATGTTGTGTTGTATAGTGTTAGCATGTTTTGGAGTATAGAATTATATTTTTGTGTAGTAAAGTAATTGTATTCTGTGTAGAATAGTGTCAGAATATCGTGTAGTACTTTGTCACCATTTCCTCAAAATAAGTAAAACTTTAAAGTTATTGTAAAAATATGATATTTAAATGCCTTTCTATGTATAGCTTAATATTGTTCCCTAGTCTAGTTGAAATGTGGCACATTTAGAATGTGAGACTTTGAGACGCGGGAAATTGCAAACGCAACAACTTGCGTACAAAACACACACAAGAAAAACAGTATTAATCAAGGTGGCACAAAAGGACATTTTTATGCAAATAGTTTTCCCCTTGTACCGAAAAAGCAGAGCGTGGGAGGGTGTGTGTGTGTGTGGGGGGGGGGGGGGGGGGGGGGGGGGGGGGGGGCGGGGGGGTGTGTGTGTGTGTGTGGGGGGGGGGGGGTAAACCTATTCAAACAAATGAATTTTAATGAAGCATCTCAGGCAAGACGTTAGGAGAGAGAACGAGTGAGGGTGAGAGAGAGACATGAAGGAGAGAGAGGTCCCAAACTCCTCCAGCGAAGGGAACTTAGACCCAACTCTCACTTTTGAAGAGAGAGGAAAGGAAACAGGAGGGGAGGGCCAGGGAGGGGAGAGAACAGTCTGGTAATGAGCGAGGTGGTGGTGAGTGGCGGATGGGGGGGGGGGGGGGGGTTCAAGGTTGTATTCAGGCAGACGGAGGGAATGTGGGTCTCATAGACCCCCACAGACTTCCTCTGGGTTTAAGAGTATCCAGCCCAGGGCTCCGTTTGAGTGTGGGTGTGTGTGTGTGTGTGTGTGTGTGTGTGTGTGTTGTGGTGAATTGAAAGACTAATTAGCATATTCTCTGAATTGTTTGTCACAATAAAATGAAGGCAAAACAAGGACTGATTGAGCTGTGTGGTGGAGGGGGAGATGGGGACCCAGACGAACTGTAATCTATATGAGCCGAGACGGGAAAGGCCTATATTAAGATGTTACACAACACAGTAATCACTCTATATAAACTCATGCTGTATTAAGACGACATCAGCTAATTGAAAAGGCGGTTCTTCGTTATCTTTCGATTAATTTGTGGATTGGCCAAGACTGGTGCAGCAAATAGTCTGAATAAAATGTAGGATCTACAAACAGTTATACTCAACATTGGCTTAAGTTTTAATCTGTTTATTAACACTTAGTTCGTTTTTAAGGGATTTTTAGAAAGGAAAGGATGCCGTCCTTATCGTAATAAGAGTTAAAATGTCTACCCGTTCAAATTGCTGGGGTTTTTTCGTTGCAGCCGATGAGGTGTTTGTGTTGGAATTCGGCAACAAACCGCACAGACAGACAGATACCATCTCTAGGTATGATGGTGGTTTACAAAATGCCTTGGTGTCAGTGGATTGAATCGAACTACATTGAGTAATAGTAGCATCAGAATGACTTTTATTACATCTTATTGCACATGGAGACTAAAATACTTAGGCTTGGTTCCTCAACAGCTATAAGTGAAAAATAAAAAATAACAAAAAATAAGTAGCAGCATGGATCAGAATAATAAATGACAATTCAATCAAATAAAGTTAGTAATAATGAGAGAAACTAAAGCAGTGGTAATACGTAATAAGAAGTAACGAGGTGTACACACTGTCTGTCCACGCTGTCATCAAAGTTTCCCAAAACCAGACACTTTCCAGCTCTATAAGCCCAACCATGATGTAGGCTTACCTGACCAAACTGTGTAGCCCGTGTGTGTTAGTGTCTGTATTATCTCTCCGTCAAACAGACACGGATTAGTTCTTATCTATGGATTTTTATTTTTGGGGGAGGAGGGGGTAGGAGGGGGGGGGGGAACTAATAAAGGAATTGGGCAGGGCTGACAGTAGCACCAGGGAGGCGGGGTAGGCAGTGTGTCCAAGACTCTTCCACCGAAAATAAACCTGCAAGAGAAGAGAGGGAGGAGGAGGAGGAGGAAGAAGAAGGGAGAGAGAGAGGGAGAGAGAGAGAGAGAGGGAGAGGGAGGAGGAAGGGAGAGAGAGAGAGAGCCTTTCAACGGGGGACGGAGGGGGAAAAGACTCCGTTTTCAATGGAATAAAAACTGCGCAATTTCTTACGGCAACTCGCGCTGATCGATCCCGTTTGATATCCATGTTAGTCTGGCGGACGGGTTGGATTATCGCAGCATACGCAGGTTGGACCGTGGCGGTAGCTCTTTATTTTCTACAGATGTGTGGTCTTCAGGCAGCAAAAAAAAAAAAAAAGGCTGTGCAATCATTTAGGAAGGCGATATGACTTGGCAAGATGCAACCTGCAACTGTGATCGTCATACCTGGGCACGGACATGGAAATAACCTCAATGTCGGCGGTTCGTGGTGGATCGATCAGTCGTTGCTCGACGTATTGATCCCGATCGGACTCGATATGTTTGAATGATGTTCCTGGACCCAGTGCCTCGTTTTTTTTGGAGGGTTTTGGGGCTGCGTGGCTGAGCGGGCGTCATCCATTGGGAGGGAAGGTGGTCTGCCGTGCACATTTCCACTAGTGCACTGTTTTATTTTCTACAACTAAGCCTCCCGAAGGATGTCCGAGATGCATAAAAGGTAAGAAATAACCACCGGTCGTGAGAAACAACCTGAATTAGTGCTGTTTGATTCGCAGTGCCCATGTCGGTGATAAGTGTGCGTTACATAATTCTAAATGGACACAAGACGAATTGAATGGGACGTGACAGTAATGCTGAGAAATAGGTTGACACACTGAAATAGTAGTCATTAAGCCACATAACTACTTGTGCGCTGTGGTGACAGATGTGTGTGTGTCGACGTGAACCTCTAAAGTGTTGTGGATGATGTCATGTGTGTGTGTCTGTGTGTGTGTGTCCTCTTTACGGGAAACGAGAGTTGAGTGGAGGGGTAGCGCCGAGTTGGTGATGTTGCAATCGTGTTGTGATGGTGGCGCCTACGCACTAGCAGTACGAGGACTTTAGGTTAACTCCGCTGTTGAGGACGTTTATGCGTCAACGTGTGCGGCCGTCCGCCTAACCCGTCTGTACCGGGTCGTTGGCATTAGGCCTCACTGCAAGTAGGGAACTTATGAATGATAAGCGCGGGGGTTGAATGAAACTCGGGGCCTGCCCCGGCTCCGAGAAGGAGTGTCGCATTTCCCTTGAAGTGAAGTGTCATGTGGTGAAGTTGTGGCGGGTTCTGTAGGGTTTCCAGGAAGAGGGTTTGAATTTTCTTCCCTGGGATTTTTTTCCTTCTCCTCCTCTCCCGTTTTCCATGTAACATCCCCGCCCCTTTAACACTACCCCCGTTCGGCCACTAGGGGGCGCCATATGACAAGCAATTGAGGATTAGGAGCCCTAACCCAACCATTGTAGGAAATAATCAAAATCCTATTCATGTGCTGTATGATGTTTTGGCGTGTATAAAAGAGGCAGAGTTGTCATTGTATAAAAATAACACATCTATATATCCATATATTTTCTGTCCATCTATCTATCTATCTATCTATCTATCTAGATAGATAGATAAATAGATATAGATAGATAGATAGATATACAGATAGATAGATAGATCGATCGATATATAAATATATATATAGATATATAGAGAGAGAGAGAAAGATAGATAGATAGATAATCTTATGTAATAATGGTAAAGGTAGTAGACAAAACGAGTGAAGTTATCGCACCATTGACCTTGAGCCCAGGTACACGTAGTGTAGCAGACCCATAATTAGTGTCAAATGAGTGACACCTGCGTTTGTCCAGCGATGACCCCAGTGGAATGGTCTGGGCCTGACTGGACGGGATTTGATCAAACCATAATTTAAATCCCAAAACACAAATCCCAACACGCGAGTCCTGCTTTTGCTTCTCTTTAAAAGAACTACGGTCGTTTCTGATTATGCCACATGGCCGCCAGGTGGCGCGATGAGCTCACTCAGACCTAGCCTCGGCTCGGTCTTTTGTCTCCAGACGCTTGCTGTCCCTCGACACCGTGCCAAACCCACGACATGAATTAAGAAGAAAAACACTGTAGTGAGCTTGTCCGTGATGTTTGGGACTCTCGGTAGGCTGTGAATGGTCACAGGGGGCACGTGATGAGCCTGGGAACCACTGGCCCAGTTGAACCATACTTGTGTGAGCCGCCTTTTCAATGTAGCTGAGGTTTGACATTGAGTGCCTGCTATTGTTCCAAAGTACTCTCCAGCAAAGACTGTCGTGTGAACGCGCTTGTCTTTCTCTCTCTCCCACAGAGGGAGGAAGAGGAGTAGAATGTGTGTGCGGGAGAGAGCAAGGTTCTCCTCTCCACCGGAACCAGATTGAAGCACCACCTCTGGCCTCCAGCTGGGGCCGGGCCGAGCCATGGCCCCGCTCACCCTGATGGTACACGACCGTTTGCAGACGCCTCAGAGCTGAAAGGTTCTGGGTTCAATCCCCAACGTCCAGCCTACCGCATGCAGCCTGTGGGCCTCCTTAATTACATTTTGCTGACAAAAATCAACTCTCATAACAAACACACCTAATAAGATGCTTTGAACGAGCGCAACTGCTGAATGACTACCGAGAGGGATGATAATACTACAGTTATATTTACATAGCACTTTTCTACAATACAAATCCATGACACACAAGCGTTTACAACACAGGCCTTTGTAGCTACAATAAACTTTTATCTTGATCTTTTGTTCCTCTTCCGCTTTTGAGGTGATTGTTTCCTCTTTTTGTTTATGTGCAGAGTGTCAAGGTGCCTATTCTCACCCGTCCACTCCCTGGAACCGTTTCCACCGGTCCTACCTGCCAGGTAAGCAGCCTCCTCGTTTAACTGCATTGGGGATGTGTAGCCCATCCTGTTATTTATTTCACTTTTCCTGCTTGGGTTGGAGAGGGACACTAGCATAGTGTGTGTGTGTGTGTGTGTGTGTGTGTGTTGCACTCTCAAGTGTTGGCCCTGGTCATTCTTACTGACGTTATACATCAGGCGTATGGTAGATCTTGTGTGTCTTCACTGAGATCTGTGTATTTAATCCGACGCGCTGTTAAACACAAATGCGCTCCTCTCACACAAGAATTCACGTTGTTTATACGTTACCCACTCGTAAAAGATCGCTGGCGTGTAAAAGCCGCGCTGTAGTTAAACGCTGCACATGTGAAGGTATGAGTGTGTATATGTTCGGCCGGGCAGCCTAAACCAAAGATGTTATGATAAGACAGAGTACGCTAGTGAGGGAAGCCAACGGAACGCAGCACAATGAGCGCAGGCGCAAGCCGTCACTCTGAGCCTCGCTGGAGAGCGTGGATAAAACGGGATGAAAAGGTGCTGCGCAGAGAAGTTCCCCCAGAAACACGTGCGCTCGGAGGTCCGCGCCAAAACACCACCACGCATACGCAGGGCTGGAGGTCGTTGTGATCTGGGGCCAGGGCTGCTCTCTGAAGGACAGCTTTAGTGGTGTTGCTGTGGACTTGTGGAAATATCTTGCAATGTCAACTAAAAATCAATACACTTATACCTTTTGGACGCTTGTGAGCTTACTTAATAACCCTCCCATATCCGCTCATTATGCTTTGAACAGATTTCATTGGATTTTCTCTTTGTTAGTTCATTACATTTTCTATGGTGTAATCTCATTGGAAATGTCCCTCATCGATCAATCTGAAATGACGGTTGAATGAACGGACGACACCGTGGGTAAAAGGGCTGAGGGATGTAGAGCCTGGTACAAATGTGTCCCGATGAAGCACCCTTTTGAGTAGACGGACGGCGACAACCAGAACAAGAGCCAGGCTGGTGTTACCGTGTCTACCCACGGCCGTGTGTGACGCTCGGGGTTTGGAGCGGCAGCTTTGCGTGGCTCGGTGCGTCATTAGTTTCCCGTACACTGCAGTTGAACGGGCCAACCTAAAAAGCCTACATTTGCGGTGGAAGCTGGTTTGCCAAATGTAATCATTGTGTCAACTTTTTTGATTGCGCCAATGGAGGAAAAAGACACTCGTGATACTGAACGAGCAATCAGCTTGAGAAGTTGAGCAAACTATGGGCGTTCCTGGAACCGTATTGGGTCAGTTATGGTAGTGGACTCTGAACTCGTTTAACGTGTGCACAATCAACGGACAATTGGTACAGTATGTATAAACAAACAAAAGACTGTACCGCTGTGCTTCACACTGTTTGAACGTCTCTGTGTACACTATTTCTTTTCAGAAATCTTTCTTGTTGAGCATTAATTTGCGTTTGAGTTTTCATGTGTTGGTCCTGCTTAGATGCACATTTGAAGTATTGACCGCCGTAGTTGCGTTTGATTTAGTTTTCCCGCCCTTGTGGCTGTTTTGTTTGTAATGCTTGTATTATATATGGTGTTGTATATAATCTATATGTTATGTGTTACATATACTGGATATGGGTCCATTTGCCCAAACAAAGAAGAAAGATATTGGCTGAAATGGGAAGCTGGAGAGAAGGATTATACGCTAAAGTCTGCCAGCTCTCTTGCTCACTCACTCCATCTTCAGCTCTTTTTCACTTTCTCCTCCTCCCCTGAGTGTGTTAAGGCATGACATCACTCTGTGTGTGTGTGTGTGTGTGTGTGTGTGTGTGTGTGTGTGTGTGTGTGTGTGTGTGTGTGTGTGTGTGTGTGTGTGTGTGTGTGTGTGTGTGTGTGTGTGTGTGTGTGTTAATTTATGAGGACTGGTTAAGCCACTGCCAGGGTCACTACGCACTCTGGGATCTGTGCCCAGAGGAGTGGGGGGGGGGGGGGGAGAGAGAGTTTCTGGTAGAGGAGGAGATGCTGATTTCACTGACTGCTTCACCATGGGCGTCAGGCTAACACACAGTACACACATGCAACACACAGGTGTGCACACACACTCACACACACACACACACACACACACAGGTACACACCTTCCTTTCAAACATGCCCTTGCAAAAGCTCACAGGCAGACCTGACACCCTTTATGTCATTCTTCCATTGACTCAAACGTATACACACGGCCACCTCACTCACCTAACTAGGTCCGCACACACACTCTGTCACACCACCGCACACACCAATAAATTAGCTAATGTCCAATGCCTGAACACCCCTCTTGCACCTTCTGTTTCACTCACACGCACACGCACACACGCACACATACACACACACACACACACACACACACACACACCCCTAACTGCAACTCTGCATCACTCAGCTTTATTACATTTATTAGTCGCCATGACACGCACGGCCGCAAACATTTGCATGTATGGTAACACACACGCATGCACAATTATACTTTATGTTTATGTTCGGAATTATGCCTTACTCAAGGTGCCCCAAAACCTCTGGGCTGGGTTTGTATAGACACACACCCTCTCCCCCTCTGTCTCTTTCTCAAGGCCCACATACATACACCTCCATGGTGGGCATGGTGCCCGTAGCTCTGCCCACGCTAACCTGGGGCTGCTGCATGGAGGAGAGAGGAGCCAGGGCAGGGGTGTCTGGACGGAAGATGAGACTGGGTGTCGACTGGGTGGTGGGTTTGACGGGTTTGTGGCAAGATTGTCGAAGATTATTGGAGTCAAGACGTTTTTTTGTTATTCTCTTATTTTCTTGATCATACCAATGTCATTCATAGTAACTGATACACAGCACACATCACGGTGCACCGTTTAAGCTGCACTGCATGTCACCATGTTGTTGTTCACGTTTTTGTCTCTAGTTCTCTACGCTTTGAGCTCTGGCAACCAGTATAACCAATATGACTCTTACAACCAGTATAACCAATATGACTCTTATAACCAGTATAACCAATATGACCTCTTTCTAATTTGTCCAAGCATGTGCCGATATTTTCGGACCCTGTTCAACAAATCTATTCTATTCTATTCGTCATCCCAAAATACGGGCCAGGAACACTGTGTTCAGGATGGTGTGGTGTGTGGGTGTGTGTGTGTGTGTGTTAAAGTATCTGTCTTGCTATTATATAGCTTGAGTGGTAGCTTTCCAATAACGTACCGAATCACACCTGATGGCTGCTCTAGACCGCTAGAGCGAGGAGGAGAGAAATGGAGAAGGTAGACAGCGAGGTAGAGAACCTGGTTCTAGTCACGCCCAGTTGGTCACCGTGGCAATTCCATCCATCGATTTTACACACACACACACACACACACACACACACACACACACACACACACACACACACACACACCTCTCTCCTCCTCTCGATACAGTAACATTGAGCCTTCGTAATAAACCCTGACGAGGTGCCAGCTTGCCATAGCAAATGCAGCTCTTGCCTTGTAACCATTAACCAGGTCCACCGATGCCAGACCAGTGTTATTACTGATTGGGTCAGCAGCACACACCTCAAGGACCTGGTTGTCAGGCAACCGGGATTGTAATGGTAACTTACAGTTGACCAAACAGGCTGGACTGGGTGGATGTTATAGGCGTGTGGATAGGGATTGTGTGTGTATTTTTAACTCATTTTGTTGCGCAGGATCAAATCGGTGACGTCAGAGCTGAAGAAGGGGAGATGGCGTTGGTGTTGGTGTTAAGGCCATGAGGGCGGGGAGGAAGAAGTGAGTCAGGACAGTGACGGGAGGACGAAGAGGTGTCAACGCCAGGCTGTGAACGCCAGGCTGTGAACGCCAGGCTGTGAACGCCAGGCTGTGAACGCCAGGCTGTGAACGCCAGGCTGTGAACGTGTTGTGTTGGCGCGGCCCTTCCTCTTCTTTTCGTCCTCCT
>NC_140293.1:10341788-10450394 GCF_964030765.1 Micromesistius poutassou | reverse complement strand
AGGATATATTTAGTAGTCGGTGTGAGATAGAGCCAGCTATTTGCAGTAGGATTAGGGTTATTGTTGTACGAAAGCTTATTTTGTTCCTCCCCTTGCAGGCACTGCCTCCTGCAGTCCATGAAACACATCCAGGTCCTGAGGGACCAGCTGGTGGCCGGGGGCAAGAAGATCTCCTACCAGAGCCGCGTCAAGGACGAGCCCGCCTACTACTGCAACGAGTGCGACGTGAGTACGCGTCGTGTTTACCCTCGCCGTTCAGCAGGCTTCACCGCAGTGAAGGGCAGCGTTGTGTGGCCAGGGTGGTGTCCCCTGAGCGAGACGCCGCCCTCACCCTGACCGCACCACTCTGACCCCGCCGGCTGTCGCCCTGCGCGGTTCGACTCCGCCGCCGTCGGTGTGTGAACGTGTGCATGAACGGGTGAATGTTGAACGTGTGCATGAACGGGTGAATGTCAGTCAACGCTGTAAAGAGCTTTAGATAAAAGCGCTTTATATAAATGAGGACCGTTTACCGTTTTCCGTACACCACACGGGGTGTCCTCCGGTCTCACCGGCCCGCTGCGTCCACCAGGTGGAGGTGTTCAACCTGCTGTTCGTGACCAGCGAGAGCAGCAGCAGGAAGACGTACGTGGTGCACTGCGAGGACTGCGCCCGCCACCGCAGCCCCAGCCTGGCCAACGTGGTGGTGCTGGAGCAGTACCGCATCGACGAGCTCATGGCCGCCTACGACTCCTTCAGCCTGGTAAGGAAACCCCCCCCCCCCCCTCGCTCAGCGCCTCGTCCTCTGTTCTCGCCTGTCGCCCGCCCGCCCCTCCTGGAGTGACCCTGACCTCCCTCTCTCTCTCTCTCTCTCCCTGCAGTCGTCCGTGTCCGGCTCCCGGTGACAGCCCTCCAGCTCCTCTCAGTCATAACCAAAACTCCTGCCAGCCGGGAACAAAACAAAACACAGCATTTCACTTTTGCAAACTGTCATTATTTAAAAAAAATAAATCAAAACTTGTTTCTTTTTTTTTTTTTTTTTACTACTGCTAATACTTGCCGAACAGCCAACGGAAAATACCAGTTTACATAACATTTCAAAAACCGCCAATCAAAAAAAAAAAAAAAAAAAAAAGCCAGTTTACTACTCAGAAGGTGCTCTCCTCCGCCAGCCAGTTGCCGTGGCAACGGTGAACTTGACGACCGCGGTGCAGTCAGCGCTGCCATCGAACAAACGAACGACAGAGGAGCGTTCTGACGGCATGTTTTATCTGGGGTTGTTTTTTTTTTTTACCGTGTTTGAATACTGAATTTTGTACATGCTGTTTGCGATTATCGTGGGGTGCTTTTTATGAGAAAAAAAATAATTTATTGTGTTGAGTTGTTTTTTTTTTTCTAAACTAGATCAGCCTAGATATATACCACATTGGCCTTGTCACTTGTATTTAGAAAAATACTAAGAATAGAGATATGAACATTTTCTAAAGCATTAAGAATATGAGAAAAAAACGGTTTGGAATGCTTCAAAACATACGGGTTGCATAGACTTTGGTTTTTTTCGGGACTTCATCTTGAATTTTTTTTTTTTTTTGTCATTGAGAATCGTGATGTGTGAATCTTCTTTTTATTATGACATTCTACATATTTTATTTCCTTGTGGAGCGTTAATATTGACCATCAGGTTGTAATTGTCTAAAAAGCGATCGTCATCCAGTGTGGGTTTTTGTCCGCGTGTCTCTATCACAACTGCCGAATGTTTCCCCCTCACGTTGTACATGTCTCCGTTCCTCGTTCCTTTATTTAAAAGTGTTCCTCTTCTATTTATTGGACATTGGTTTTCTCCATGGGGTCGTTCATCATGAGGTGCTACGCGTCCCCTTTTGTTTTTCTGTCGGGTATAAAGTGCGGACTAAAGAAATGCGAGGACGGGCGAGGGACTACTGTTTACCTGGTGCTCGGCTCTCTCCCCCCCCTCCCATCTTTGTCTCGGACATAACAACACGTTTCCCCGTAGATCACCTAGACGATACTACTACTAACAGAACGCTGTCATTGTGTGTGTGTGTTTATTAGAGACGAGAGAAACGGTTATTTTGTGTTTAACGTGTTTTCATTTCTCTTCTGGGTTTATGATTTTTTTTATTATTATTATTATTCCATAGGGGATGGGGAACTTTTTAAGATGAGATTTTAATGATATTATCTGTTGAATACTATGGGATAGATGGTGCTAAATGTTCTTTTTGAACGCCTTTTTTTTTTTTTTTTTCCTTGTTCGTCCTCTTTTTAAATGAGATTTCTATTTTTCCTGTTGCAATACACCTTCCCCCCCCCTATTTCCCTTTGTGGTCGATTATTTAAAACTGCACTGTTTAGAGAATTTACACACCAACACTTGCATACACACACACACACACACACACCAAACTGAGCCAGACATGTCTTAAAACACTTTGTGAACTTGTGTGACATTACTATGAATATTAATAAACGCTTTTTGATAAACTCAAAAGGGTTTCATTCGTATTTATTATTCTACGGTTCACAGTTGACCACATGTATTTTAATAGTGATGAAACAATTGGGCGTCATTCATACATTTTGTGACTTCCTAAAACAGCGCACAAATCCGTTGCTAAGGAATACGTAGTCTCTCAGTTGTGATTTTTATGCTGATTTGACCTCAACAAGCAGCGTAGAAAAAGAGCTGTTGCTTAGCAGCGGTGGACCTCCGACCTCACCTGTCCCCTTAAGGGACGACGGCGGCCGGCGCGCTTCCTGCTGTCTCTGCCGGCGGTGTCGTCCCGCCCGGCGACTAGCGCAGTGTTCAGCTGCCAAAAAGAGGCACAAAATATCACCTTCTGTGCTGTTTTCATTTTTTTTTTTTTATCACAAGCGTTTCCTCCTCCTCCCCCCCCCCACACACACATCAAAATAGTTGCGATACGAGCTGTGTGTCACTGTGTACACACACGAGGTGACCCCAAAGGGAAGGACTGTTGTCTTGGCAACGCTGCTCGGGTACGAGGAACAGGAAATGTTGTGGACCTTCCATTTCCCAACTGATAGTTCTTGGAAAAAGGACTGCAGAAGCAGACCTACGGCCAAATGTCCGGTCACACGGCGATCAGGCAAAGATGAACCTCTGTTTATTTGTTTGGAAAGCTGAATTTATAGTGCGTGTCTTTCCCTGCATGAAGCTGAGACCTTTTTTTTTTCTTCTTCTACAGTGTTATTTTGATCACGCAAAAGGCCAAAATACAGTACATCAATACAATCAATACAATCAATACAATACATCACGTAGGATTTCTGCATGCATGCAAGCGGGATCCACTTGCATGCACGTACGCGGTTATGACAGCCTCAAAGTTTCCGATGACACTCGATGGCTTCCATAGTGTGAAAGTCGTACCAATTTTTCCGAAAGCAAATCAGTCGTTTGAACATTTTGCACATTTTTTTATGACATTGCACAGCAGGACCGAGAGCGCATGTAAGCACCTCTGATCAGTAGGCAGTGCTTTTTGGTATCTTTAGGCCAAATTTAAACTTTGAAATAGCAGCAAATTAGTTTCATTATTAAAACCCTACTAAAATCATTGACCCCCCCCTGCTTACTCCAGGATTTAGCTCTGATTGGCTCTAATGGAAATGAGAGCCAATATGTAAATGAGCCGTGACCGCCACGTGTGCTTAACAAAACACTCCGGCCTCTTCCTCCATCGCTCTCTCTGCCCTCTCCTTCACCCCACGCCTGTTGCATGACTCACAATATCCACAAGCACATCTCAGGCTGGTCTGATGTTGTTGTGGAGATCGATAGCCCCATCCCCACAGACTTCTTAACTCCCAATCAACAGCGGTGAAGCGGGGCCACGGTAAACACACGCAGTGCACTCAAAGAAGGGGGAGTGAAGGATCCGCATCAGTTAAGAGTGATTACAGGAACCATCTCCCTCCTATCTGTTAACTGACCCCCTCCTCCTCTCTTCCTCCCCCCCCCCCATGCCCTCTTTGTTCCTACTAAGTCCCCTCCCTCTCTCACCCCTACTCCCTCTTTGTCCCTCCCTCCCTCCCTCCCTGGCTGGAAGTTCATCTCCGTGTCAGGGCGCTGCGTCGTTCCCCGATGTGGCCGATTGTATTTCATGGCAAAGCGTAAACAGTCACGAAACATAAACCGCCAGAAGCTTGTGACTTGTGGTGCAACGTATGCGAGGCTCTGCATCACGTACCCCCCCGCCCCCCCGCCCACCCCCCCCCCCGCCCCAGAGCTGCTCTCCCGCTCCACCCCTCCACCACCCAAACCACCGCAGCAGAAGACTTGGAAAGGCTCTGTCAACGTCTCCGTTGGCGCCTTATATAAACAGGCAACATGTGTGACCCCCCCACCCCCCCACCTGGTCTCTGCAGGCACTCTGCCGACCTCAACTTATCAGACCAGACGCCCTCTCTCTCTCTCTCCCCCCCCCCCCCTACACCCACCCTGCACCGCCACAGAAATAACAGAGGAGGCTGGTGGGGTGGAGAGGTTCAGGAACAGGGCCGGGCTGTTCCACAGTGGGGGGTGGGGGGTGGGTGACTTTAGACCTAGCTGGGAGAGAAAGTTGGATCGAGAGAGTGGGGGTGTGGTGGGGCTTGCGGTGGGGGGGGGTGAATTCCTAAGAGGGGTTCTCACACCACATAAGCGGGGGGGGGGGGGGTCCTGTGTGTGAAGGAGGAGGACCAGGCTGCAATACAGAGAGCGAGAGAGAGAGAGAGAGAGAGACACACACACACACACACACACAGATCTGATGAATACCGAGCAAGATTCACAACCTTCATCTTTGGACCGACGTCCAACTTCAGTCGGACTTGGGTCAGGACTCTAATCGGTTCCAACACCAGCGGTCGCTGGGAGGAGGAGGAGGAGGAGGAGGAGGAGGAGGAGGTGGGCGGGAGGAGGAGGCTGACATACCGGCATACCATCAGGGAGAGATAAGAAAGTAGACAAGCAGAGGGGAGGGAAGGGGATTAGTGGTGCATCGCTTTAAAGACACATATACATCACAGCAAAACGGCACTCACTGACCCAGAGCCCTGCAGCCACCGAGGAGCACGGAGGGAGAGGGGAGACGCAGCCAGGACAGACCCAGGCGCACACACCCAGGCTTTGTGCTTCGAGGGGGCCAACGGGTCCCGGGGTCGGGGGAAGCGTTTTTTTTGTGTGTGGCTCTTCTGGAAAGGAGAGGAGTTTGAACCGGCTGCAACCTGGAGGACCCACAGCTTGTTGAGTTCCACCGGGCCCCGCAGCACAGCGTGAGTACGACGCCTCTCTGCCCCCCGAGCATGAAACGCCTGGAAGGGTCCCTCGCTGTCAGGTGGTGCTGTCAGGCACAGCTCAGCACTCTGGAGTCATCGTAGAGCTAGATCGTTTTTAGGATTTAAACTGTAGCACTCACCGTACTCACCTCAAACATAAACTCACCATGGACATTGTTAAACAACTATGGATTAATTGTAAACGAATGGAGTAATGATCGTAAAGTAAATCATAATCCACTGAAAACTAAGTTTGGATTATTGGTAAATGAACCGTAAACAAAGCTAGGGTTAATTAGTAAACTAAAGCATGGCTGATCTAAATATACACAAACGAGGGACGTGAGACTGCCAAGAAGAAAACAATTGATGCAAGCCACTGCTTTTGTTTGAACACAATAGAGTCATGAAACAATAGAACTTGTTAATGCAGCATTCAACTCTGTAGGTCAGGGAGAGGGGGCTGTAACCACCACCTATTAGTCAACAATCCATTCATTAAATTAGCGTTGAGGCCATAACGATGTGGGCTTTGGGTTATTATTATTCAGACAACACACGTTGAGTAGCAACCGGATGTGTGTGAGGTACAATGAGCACACACACACACACACACACACACACACACAAACACACACAATCCCATGACCTTGGTATGCACACAACACAACACTTGTACTAACAATGGGGGACAGATTTGGAAAGTAAACAAAAGGCATTTTTCTCAGAAGGTTATTTTCAATTGCTGTCTTCCGGCGTGCCTGATACACCACTTTATTGTTAGTGGGATGAATTGTTGAGATGGAGTCGTAAGAGCCGTTTGGAAAGTACGTCAACTTTTGGTTGTCCATCTATCCATCATCAAGTTGTTGAGATAAAGTCAAAAGGTTTGTGTATTTTACCAACAAACACTGCAGCAATCCATTACTAATACTATAGACTTGCACAAGTTACTTTGAGGTCAACGGAATAAGTATTTTCGGGGGAAGACAGTAGGAGCTAGATGTTAGACGTCATTCTGACTGCTTCATAGCTAGCATTGGGCTAACTTATGGACAGCACAAACATTAAGCCAATGTATGGCTGGGGCTAGCATTGAGCTAATGGATAGCCAGGTCTACAGCGCAGCCAACTGATGGACCAGGCTCGTTGGAATGGAAGACGGTGGTCGGTGAAATGTGGCAGTCACGGTACAAGAGTTTATACTTTTTTTTTTTTTTACGTTTTATTTAGATTGAAGATGATTTAGGAAGTTATCGAGAAGCCTAGAGAGACAGTCTAACCAAGATATTTCCTCTTTATAGCGACTCTGCCACTAACACAGCTGTGTCCCATTTAAAAAGATCTCTCCTCGCCACCGCTCTGTTGAATATATCCACCATAGTGTATTTACACAAGTAGCCTACTGCGCTCAAGTCACTTTTCAGTTCAACCTTCTACATTTCAAAGAGAAATGATTGACTTTATACTTAATTTCTATAAAAGCGGCAGTTTCTCGGTTACTTTGAAGCCAGCAGTTAAACAAAATTAAAAAAAAAATGCGGTTCGCCACATATTCACAAGCTTACGCTGTCAGACTTCTGGTCGGCAAGCCGAATATCTTTGCCCAAGCGTGTTATGGTGACAGAGAAAGTATCCTAGCAGCAAGTCCCATACTTTCGACTCTAGGGTAGAAACTGGCATGTATAATATATCAATAGTATTTTATTACGGGAGTTAAGTTATGCTCTGATTGCCACTTCCCTTGGGCAACAACATCAAACCTTGTTTGGCTGTAATGGCACCGTCCCTTGATCCACCCTGCCCTCCCCAGACACATAGCAGCCTCATGCTGTGTGGAACACAAAAACACGCTTTCATTTCAAGATGCCCTTCAACTCTCTCGCCACGCACACTCCGATAAACAAGGGGCCCCCTTTTCCGTCTCTGTCAATCAGCTTTGAGATAGCCATCGTCTCATCATCACAGGCAGGCGTCCTATGAGGCGAGCTTCCTGTTCACATAGATAAGACCCCTGACCCAGGGTTGAACCAGAACCTGGGCTCTTTTAAAGCCCGGCACCATGGAGTCACTGGCTGGAGAGCCAGACACCTCAAACCTCCTCTTGACCATATCCTTTCTGATTCATTGTATGTATTGGTACACCAATGTGTGTGCCAATGGGGCAGAGTGTGGCTCAGGGGGTAGAGCGGGTTGGCTGGTAACCAGAAGGTTGCTCGTTGGATCCCCGAGTGTGGAGGTGTCCCCCGAGCAAGACGCCTCACCCTGACTGCTCCAGACGAGATGGCTGTCGCCTTGCAATGGTTGACACGGCGGCTGTCGGTGTGTGTGAATGTGTGCATGAGTGTGACGGGTGAATGTTGGACAATATTGTAAAAGCGCTCTGAGTGGCCGTAGGCTAGAACAGCTCTGTTATAAAATGCAGTCCGTTTCTCATTTACCGATACACGCCAAACGGCCCTACAGCCACTTAACGGTGGAGACGTTAAACGAGGGACTGTGCCATAACCTCTCCTCCCTCCAGTTCCCAATGAGCATGTCTGGTACTCTGGAGAAGGGGGCTCACCACCAGAACCTGGACCTGTCTGAGGAGGTGCCCCCGCACCACCAGTACCACCACCAGCAGCTCCACCACCAGCAGCAGCAGCAGCAGCAGCAGCAACAACAACAACTGGCCCAACTCGGCCACCACCACCAGCAGCAGCACCACCACCACCAGCACCTCCAGCACTCCAACTCCCTAGCCTCCACCACCACCGCCGTGGGCATGGGCGGGGGCTCCGAGACGCCGCCGCCGCCGCAGCGCGTGGTGGTGGTGCCCCCGCCCTACTCGGCCGCCGAGAGCGGCAACGGCGGGGGGAGCGACGCCCCGCTGGAGCTGCGCGGGTCTCTGGACTGCTGGGCCTGCTCCGTGCTGGTGACGGCCCAGAACCTCCTGATAGCCGCCGTCAACGCCTGCCTGGCCGGGGTGGTGTTCGGCTCCATCCTGACGCCCGCCACCACCATGGTGGCGTTCGGCTTCCTCTGCCATTCCACGGTAAGGAGGAGCTTCTCCGGGGAGCTTTCTGGGTTTTGTAGACGTGTTTTATCACTGTGGTGTCATTGTGGTTTCCGACTCGTTGCGTCCCAAAAGGGGGCTGGCAGCATGCAGGCCGCTGCAGGCCTGTTTGATACATCCGTGTTTCCCACACATGGACCAATGTGTGGCGCAGCGCCACAGATTCAACAACGAGCGCCACAAATTGATTCCGCTTTTTAAATGTATTTTTATTTTAACGCGATTTATTAGTATTAGTATAAATATCTCACGCTCTCACGCACACGCAACAAATGTCACGCCGAAAAAAGAAAAATACCCGTTAGATCTCTCGTTGCTTCGGATGAGCGCTAAATTGCTGCGGCTGTCACCCCCCCCACCCCCCGTCAACAACTCCACCAGCCCGTAATCCCTTACCAACCCTCCCCCCGCCCCCCCCCCCCATCAACAATCCCGTCCGCCCACAACCCAACCCCCCCTAGTCAACAATTCCACCCGCGGTTATAATCAGGGGTGCACATAACTGGTACGGCGCTTTTGCATAACTCCCTTGCTCATTTGATACTCAAATGAGTAACTCACTTAAAAAGTTATGTGCACCCCTGGTTATAATGTAAGCATTCTAAGATTCTACAGAGTTTCACTCCGGCCAAAAACCAAAAGTTGCCAACCCTGCAGGGGGGGGGGCACCACACATTGCTACCTGGTCTGTGGGAAACACTGTATATAGGCCTACGCATGCCTCAATATGTAAAATAATGATGGGCTTAGGGATGAAAAGCCATGCCACAGGCTTGAAAATGCTAGGGAACCCCTGACGTGGCAAATGCTATGATCCAAAGCGCCTCCCAGTGAGTTCAGAGATACGTGTCATTAAGGAGGCAAGTATTTTAGGTAGCCGACATTAGGGACCGAACCCAGTTCATTTTGGGCAAGGGGTCCTTCTCCAGCCCCACGACGCTATCAAAGCCCCGCCTCTAGCGACAGATTAACACGTTCATCAGTTTTGTGCTCGGAGTTCCAAACACGTTTAGTCTGATCCGCGACAGACGACAGACAGGGTTCAGGATGTGACACGTCATTTGTTCCGGGTCGTTCCGAGCCGTGATCCCGGGGGACCACTGGAGCGCACACCGCGTTAGGAGGCCCTCCTAACCCGGCCGGGTCCGTAGCGACATCGCTCCCCTGAAGTGGCCCTTCTGGTTCAGGGGCTTTGAATGGGATGCTACAACACATCTCCTCAGAAGAGCGTCTTAACAAACACGGAGAACCCCCCCCCCCCCCCCCCCAGCTCTGGGACCCCCGCCAGTTGGACTACACCTCATGTGACTCCGGATTAAGAGAGGGGATTAAGGGAGCGACCGAGAGCCAGGGCGAGCCGCAGAGTGGAGAGAGATGGGTGGGAAAGGAAAGAGTGAAAACAAATAAGGGGGAGATTAACATTCTACCTTACTCACTGTTATCCCAAGCCCATCCCTGGCCGCTGGTTAGATGTTCAATACGAGTACTAACGACGTATTTAACATAAGATGTTACAAAATTCAAAACACAAGGGAACTGGAGGTCAGACACCTGACAGAGCAAACACCTGCATGTTTAATGAACGTCTTATTTTACGACGATGTCGATGTTAAAGTGACGCAACAAGCGGCGCTGCCTTCAAAGGATAAAAGATATAGTTGATTCCTTCCTCTTCGCAAAATCTGCTGGGGAATGTCCCCCTCCCTTCCTCCATCCCTCCTCCTCTTCCTCCAGCCCTACGGCGCTCACCTTTCACAACAGATAAGGGTGCCCTGATAGGAAACCTCTCAATCACTTCCTGGCTCGGTTCCTTCTAGAACCCGACCAAACCAGCCATACCCGGCCCCAACGGAACCCTCCACAAGCAGAACCAACCGTTACACTGCCGCCTGAACTTTCATTTGAAATTCTTAACTTTTCTCCAGACATTGGATTCAGAGGTATATGAAAAAATAAACGTTTCTTTTAGGAGTACGGATACAGTACTAAGGTGACATTGTTTGTTTATCAGGGGTCGGTGGGGGCTTTGAATGTGTTGGCATGAGTCATTTGAGCCCCAGTAGAGCTCACAGTATGTGTGAGTGTGTGGGTGTCATAACACTGAGCACTATCTGACCACACACATTCCATTCATGGTTCGTCATCCCTTATCGTCTTCACTGCCCCGCGTTCCCTCCAACACCCTGCACACTACTTGGAAGTCGGGCTTCCAACCTGAATCTAGAGCCGGAATATATAGAATATCAGTTGATGGTAAAGATACAACTTTAAACGATAAGCAATACATTTGCTTTCATCAGAATTTAAAGAACTAAAAAAGGTAAATTGAGCCTGTGTGATTGGTGGAATATATGTTTATATATTTTTATTCGTCTCAACGTCTCCCACATCTCTTTCCTGCTTTCCCTCTCTCCCATATCTACTCTCTTATCGCTGTTTACCTCCCCCCCCCCTCCATCTCTCCCCCTCTCCATCACCCCACTACCACTTTCCTTTCTACTCCCTCACCTACCTCCCCTACCTCATCTCCCCTTCCCTCCCTCTCCCCTCACTCCCTCCCTCCTCCGCCTCACCTTCCCCTACCTCATCTCCCCCCTCTCACCCCTCTCCCCCCTCCCCCTCCCTCCCTCCCTCCCTCCCTCCTCCGCCTCACCTTCCCCTACCTCATCTCCCCCCTCTCCCCCCTCTCCCCCCTCCCCCCACTCCCTCCCTCCCTCCCTCCTCCGCCTCACCTTCCCCTACCTCATCTCCCCTTCCCTCCCTCTCCCCCCTCCCCCCACTCCCTCCCTCCCTCCCTCCCTCCCTCCTCCGCCTCACCTTCCCCTACCTCATCTCCCCCCTCTCCCCCCTCCCCCCACTCCCTCCCTCCCTCCCTCCCTCCCTCCTCCGCCTCACCTTCCGCTACCTCATCTCCCCCCCTCTCACCCCCCTCTCCTCTCCCCCCCGCCCCGCCCCCCCTCCCCCCCACACACCTCCAGGTGCGCCCCCACGGGACCTCTCGCTACTGCTCCGACCTGCTGTCCGACGGGGGCTGCGTGGCCCTGCTGGTGGTGGGCTTCCTGCTGGTCACCCCCCTGCTGGTGCTGGCCCTGGCCGCCTACTGCCGCCTGGCGCGCCACCTGCAGCTGGGCCTCTGCTTCATCCCCTACAGCCGCGCCGTCTACAAGAACCTGCCCGCCACGCAGCACCACGGCCTGGCCCCCGGCGGCGGCGGCGGCGGCTGCTGCTGCTGCACGGGGGGGGGCGGCCCGCGGGGGGGCTCTGCCAGCGGGAAGGGGAAGGTGTGGGTGTAGCGGTGTGGGGGGGGGAGGGAGGGCGCTGGTGGGGGGGGGGAAGGTGTGGGTGTAGCAGCGCCGTGGGGGGGGAGGGAGGGCGCTGGTCGGTGGGGGGGGGGGAGGGGGAAGGTGTGGGTGTAGCGCTGTGGGGGGGAGGGAGGGCGCTGGTGGTGGGGGTGGGGGGGGGGGGGGGGGGAAGGTGTGGGTGTAGCGCCGTGGGGGTGAGGGAGGATGCTAGTGGGGGGGGGGGGGGACAATCAGCTTTCAGTCGGAGACTGTGGCCCAGGAGCTGAAATGGCCCCTGAATTAAATTTGTACTTTTGTATTTTTTTCGTTTGCTAGTTTCTCGTTACAGCCTTTAGAAACGCGTCCCCTTTGCGAGGGACAATCACGGTGTGTGTGGTTCGAGGTCGTTGACTGTAACGTGTGGTGGGTGAGGCGCCGTCCACGGCCAGTGAGTGACTGAGGGATTTTACTGTAACATGAAATCAAGGGGGGCAGAGCGCATATTGATGCAGCGAGTACCCCCCCCCCCCGCTAGCAAGAATGATGTAGTCGAGAATCACCCATTTGGGGGATTCGATGTGGGGGTGGGTGCACTGAGGAGGGGGGGTTGATGTGTAGGGAGAAAAACAAGAAGGTGATGCAGGGTAAAAGATGCAAGGACAATATCAGAGATAAAAGGTCTCCACTAGATCTGGAGCAACGTCAGCATCAATCTCACTCATTCTAGACGGAGAATGTCGAAATGCCTGAACGCCTCTTTAATTAAAACTGAGACAAACTGGGATCTACCTTTAGCGAGGAATCGGGCCCAATCTTTTTTCTATAAATAAAACAGAAGCAATGCTAATGCTTTGATTGCTCATCAAACCAAGTGAACTGAAATGAAATACAATGAAATAGTTCATTATTATGAATTTGGATTCATACCATGGATTAGATTTTAGCGTTGGCTTTAGCTTAGATTACAAACCAGGAACGTATACTTGTCTCGCCTGTTATCTTTTATATGAATAAAATTCTTACAAACTAATGTACAATGTGTTGGATTATTTGTGTTGAAAACATCCCTAATTCATTTTCATTTAATTCATTACACCCACCGACCTGTGTGTAATAACTCATAATAAATCCATGGTTATAATACACCAGCTGATTTTAATGCACAAATTAAATATAATTGTTGCATCCTTTGCATATTTAGAAGCGGTTCACCGTGGATTTACTGGGACGTTTTACTGGGAACCACTGACACACGTGCCTAGTTAAAGGTCTCCAGAGGTGGAGGAGCTCTAGAGGAGCTCAACAAACCATGGCTGAATGATTATGCCAAATATTTAAAAAGTCCTTAATTAGCTCAATATTGTGATAGCAAATGAGATCATTTGCTAAATCACATCTTGTTTTTATTAATTTTCTTATAATGTGCATTAAAGGTAATAACAATCAAACTGCAGTTGGGCTGCTTTGATCAAGTAAAAATAACAACAGAATACAAAATGTAACTGTTGAAATTTGAAAATTGAGTTACAAGATTTTATTTTGTCAAAGTCGAGAACTCCGGCTGTCATTTTTTTGCAAAAGCAGATAACTCCACATTTCATGCTTCAGAGTTAGACAAAAAGTATCACGGTATACAGTTTTCCACAGTATTCCGTTTAACTCAGTATTCAGTCTCAAATCAGCACTCAACATCAGTTTCTAGAATTTCAGTCTCCGACTACCGACGGACATCTCCATAGCAGTAGTAGACTGTCATTTCTTTTGTACATCAATATCAGGGGAGAGCGCGAACGCAGTCCCCCACTACCACAAATTATGCAGTCGAGATTCCCACATTTGAGGAATTCGCACGGGTCAGCACAGCCGAAGTGCAATGGCTGAGCCTCGCCATGGGTGAACCACCTTCATGATCATGGTGTCTCCCCTGCCAGGTAAGTATGAGTTGTACACGGCTCGCGTGCTGGACTGGTTCTCCCACATAAGAGTCTTAATCATGGTGCTTTAATTTAACCAACAACAACGCCTTTGCTAACAAACTACAATCAGCATTCTGATACCCATATCCTAAAGATACAATTTAAATATGTAATTAAATAAATAATGATTATAGCTGCATCTCTGTTGTTTCCTATCATTCATCTCTGTATTCTTCTTCTGGGGTTTCCAGCTAAACAAACGAAGCACATCACTGCCCTCCGCAGAGTATTGAGGAATTACATCAACCCCATGTCCTACACCACGCCCGACCAACATCAACCTGGCCCACATTACTTTATATTAATAACACGCAATAAATGCTACGACGGCCTCTGCGAACTCACTCTTCAAGTTGTGACGACAAACAACAAAATAATATATATACTATTTATATATATATATATATATATATATAATTATTATTGATAATATATATTACAGCTGTTAAAATGATCTTAAAAATACGTTATACTAATTACGGTATATTATAGTATATATTGATAAATTGTTCAATCAACATTCTAATATAAGTTTCTTATATTATATATATATAATATAAGATAAACTTATATTAGAATGTTAGATCTTAGAATGTTAGAAGTTTATCTTATATTATATATATATATATATATATATATATATATATATATAATATAAGATAAACTTATATTAGAATGTTAGATCTTAGAATGTTAGAAGTTTATCTTATATTATATATATATATATAATATAAGATAAACTTATATTAGAATGTTAGAATTGGTCAATATATACTATAATATACCGTAATTAGTATAACGTATTTGTAAGATCATTTTAACAGCTGTACGATATACGATCAATAATTCCAAAATGGCAGAATGTATGATCATTTTGCTGTTTCATTAAACCCAGAGCGAAACCTTTCCTGCGGTTTGAGAGGTGGCTCTCACATCAGCTCCACTGCACTCCATGAAATCAGCATGCAAACAGACACTGGCACAGTTTGCATTGTTTGTTTGTTTCTTTGATGATGGATCCAAATTTGTCCAGCCCCCTTTCTGGTGGAAATTGGCTCTCAAGTATTTTCTGACTCAGTCGCCGGGGGGGGGGCGTCAGCAGAAAGGCTGTGTATCGAGACGATGAAGTCCTTCCAAGACGCCAACGTCCCACTGAAGAACCTCGGGGGCTCTGGCTGGGATGGACGCCACACCATGATGGGGGGAAAACGACTGCCCCGGGTTAGCGGTTGGTTGACACGGCCGTCGGTGTGTGAATGTGTGCATGAACGGGTGAATGTTAGAAAAATATTGTAGTGCGCTTTGAGTGGCCACTGGTTAGAAAAGCGCTTTGTAAATGCAGTCCATTTACCATTTAGCCAGGGATGTGTTTGGCTATTTGTAAAAAAAAAAAAATAACAAGAATTTCAGGAATTCTGTCATGTTGAGCCTCATACAATTCTTAGCCACCTCAGACCCACTGGCTTTCTCTCCACCATGTTGTCAAGCAGATGTGGACTCAGTGGGATGCCCCGAGGCCTTTCTTCACCAACCAGTGGCTGGCAGCCAGATTGAACGCTGATTAAAGCAGAAAACATATTCAATGTGCTGAACAATGAATCACAGGCTGCATTTTCAACTCTTTGCCTGAGTTCTGCCAAAGTTCACAGGCCTTCAAATGAAAACAATGCTGCACTCAGTGACTGCAACCAATCTTTACTCAAAGAAAAGACATTCAGGCTTTTTTTTGCCATTAATCCGTAAACCATTTTTTTCAAAAGGGAGTGATGTAAGCTATTCAACATAAGGCGATGGAGAGCAGTGGATGAAAGGATTTTGTTCCCTTTTACGCAAGAACATAAACGATTGGTGGACATAATTGCGTCGATACATAACACAAAGGTCAAATCAGTGGTGTTTGTCCACCCAATATTTTGCTTTCAAAAATATTAATTAATGTCACGGTTCTCATCAAAACTAACTTTACTGACTAAGGGGAACAACTTTTAGCCGACTTTTAGGCAAAACGTCTGTTGTCAAAGAAACGTTCATCAACGACCAAGAGCAAGCTGTCTGAATCTTTCATTGGGTGAGTCTCCATCATGGGGTAGGGGGGTGTTGTTACACTGGGCTGCATGCATTTATCTTTGGTACTGAGACTTCAGTCAGCCACAGGACTGTTTGGGAAGGTGAACCAGAGACTCATTTTGAGTACTCCCCAGATCAATATCCACGTACCCCTGGGATACACGTACCTGCATTTGGCCAACCGCTGTTCTAGACTAACGGTCTAGAATACACTCTACTCTACTCGGGAGGAAAATTATCAATCCCCCTCCCCACAAAATTATTTAATTTCAGTCATTTCCTTCTAGAAACCAAGCAGAGCTGTCGTATCCCTAATTTAGCAGCCCCATCGTTTCAATGGTATGCCCCTTTTAATCTCTGATTTTTACAAAACTGACTTTAGTTTAAATTGAGGCTGCGACAGATGCGTCCTTTTTGTGTCAGCCACCTCTTAGCTGAACCGTCCACCGATGGAGAGCGACGCGAGGAGCCAATGGCTGCTGCCGCTGAGACATTATTTAAAGAGTTCAAAAACAAAGAGGACACAACAAATGCTGTGGGAAGTGTGAGACACTTGAGCCCGACCACTGGGACAAGAACGGCCGAGTCACCACCAGAGGATGTGAATCAACAAAGTGCTCGAGGACGCGTCACTTTGAGAGGTGCTTTTCGCTGCCAAATGGTGAATCCCAGGGAGACACTGCACAGCGGATTGTGTTTGAGCTCATGGCTTTAAGAATATTAACTACTGAGGAGGCTGGAATAGACAGGAGACAATTGATCCGTCCGAATTGCAAATTCCACACTGGATAACAGTTGCTCGCTATCTAACCGGTATGGATTTACATTTTTCCACCATATAATCAGGTGAGTGCGAATGTCCACCACTACCAAAGAAATAGAAAAAGAAAGAACCCAAATCAGGACTTATCCTAAAATCAGTCGGTCACGCTTCTAACCAAATCCACAGGTTCATGGATAACTAATTAGATGGTAATTTTAATAGGCAGAAATATAATATCTGTATTTCGTAGTAGTGCAATATCCACTGAATATGAGAGAGACAATTTCGCGAGAGATTAATTCTGGTTGCCTTCAACTCTGCACTAACTTTGATAAGTGGTTATTCTAACAGACTGAAGCATTAATTTTCCACATCAATATCAGGGGAGAGCGCGAACGCAGTCCCCCACTACCACAGATTATGCAGTCGAGATTCCCACATTTGAGGAATTCGCACGGGTCAGCACAGCCGAAGTGCAATGGCTGAGCCTCGCCATGGGTGAACCACCTTCATGATCATGGTGTCTCCCCTGCCAGGTAAGTATGAGTTGTACACGGCTCGCGTGTGGCTCTCATCTCATCGTCATCCGCTTATCCGGGGTCGGGTCGCGGGGGCAGCAGCTCAAGCAGGGGGCCCCAGACTTCCCTTTCCCGGGCCACATTGACCAGCTCTGACGGGGGGATCCCGAGGCGTTCCCAGGCCAGTGTTGAGATATAATCTCTCCACCTAGTCCTGGGTCTTCCCCGGGGTCTCCTCCCCACTGGTCGTGCCTGGAACCCCTCCCAAGGGAGGCTCCCAGTGGGCATCCTCACCAGATGCCCGAACCACCTCAACGGACTCCTTTCTAAGCAGAGGAGCAGCGGCTCTAATCCGAGTTCCTCCCGGATGACTGAACTTCTCACCCGTGTGGCTCCGTTTCTCCCACATGAGAGTCTACATCATTGTGCTCACATTTTACAGACAACAACATGACATCATTGTGCTCACATTTTACAGACAACAACATGACAACACCTTGGCCAACAAACTCCCACAGATACAATTATTATAATACAAATGACCAATTATATAATGAATAAAGTTAAAACTTGTTTCATGCACTGCTCTGTACTCTTCTTGAATTTCCCATAATTAAAGGCGCATCACTGCCCTCTGCAGGAGTATTGAGGAATTTAATCAACGAGAGGTCAAACATGCACAACCAACAACAATCTCACCCACATTGTTTTCTACAAACCAAATGCAATTGTTGCCAACTTATTGATAAAGATAATGTGATTTTTATTTGTGATTTTTAATCACTAATTAATCACGAACATCAAAATCACACTCACCAACGTGTGAGTAAGAAATCTTAGAATACATCCATGAAATACACTTTTTAAAAATCTTTCTTTACATATTTTCCCCTCTTTTGACACCCCGTACATTTATCAAAGATAACAGAACAGAGAGAAACAACGACTTGCTTCCGTGTAGACTGGCAATTGTCAACAACATATAACTGTGGAACTACACCGAAATGTAGAAGTTTAACCATCTTGTCCTAACTAGGTATGCCTCGCTATCTATAATCTGAAGGTCACGCTCCTAACCAAATCAACTGTTTCATGGAAAATAAATTAGATGTTCATAGATTATTTTACAAGTAGGCAGAAATATATTGACTGTATTGCAATAGCTACACTGGATATGCTAATAGACAGTTAAGTCTTGTTTACCAGAAAGGCCATGCTGTGGTCACAACTGACCATTGTATTTATTTTCCACAAGAATATCAGGGGAGAGCGCGAACGCAGTCCCCCACTACCACAAATTATGCAGTCGAGATTCCCACATTTGAGGAATTCGCACGGGTCAGCACAGCCGAAGTGCAATGGCTGAGCCTCGCCATGGGTGAACCACCTTCATGATCATGGTGTCTCCCCTGCCAGGTAAGTATGAGTTGTACACGGCTCGCGTGCTGGACTGGTTCTCCCGCATAAGAGTCTACATCATGGTGCTAACCTTTTACTAACCGCATAACAACGACAACGCCTTGACTAAAGAAATACAAAAAACAACCAGCAGTCTGCTTTCCATATCCCAAATATATAATTAAAACAGACCATAACAGCAATATAATGAATATACTTACATCTTGGTGGTTTCCCATAATGCATTTCTGTATTCTTCTTCTGTGGTCTCCAACTATGTGAAGCCACACCACTACCCTCTGTAGGACTACTGAGGAATTACATCAACCACACGTCAGTTAAATGTCCCTCTTAAACTGAGTAAGGTCTCGCTGCAGCCTGTAGGACATCCAACGTCCAAGTGCTACCGTTACTCAATCACGTCCAGTCGCGAAGCGTGGTTCACGGGCGTGGAAAGTTTCAATCTCTTCTTTCAATCCCTAACCCTAACCACTACTACCCTATCCCTAACCCTAACCACTACTACCCTATCCCTAAACACTATTACCCTATCCCTAACCCTAACCACTACTAACCTATCCCTAACCCTAACCACTACTAACCTATCCCTAACCCTAACCACTACTAACCTATCCCTAACCCTAACCACTACTACCCTATCCCTAACCACTACTACCCTATCCCTAACCCTAACCACTACTACCCTAACCCTAACCACTACTACCCTATCCCTAACCACTACTACCCTATCCCTAACCCTAACCACTACTACCCTATCCCTAACCCTAACCACTACTACCCTATCCCTAACCACTACTACCCTATCCCTAACCACTACTACCTAACCCTGAAAGGGACATAATTTAATAAACATCATCGCTGGCGTAAAACGACTTTGACGGTAGCAGTTGGATGTTGATGTCCACGTCCTACAGGCTGCAGCCAGACATTATTGCTTAAACTCGTCAAATATGCTTTTCAGACGTTTATAATATATATTACCCCCAATGTAAGCGAGAACATTCAACATTGTTAAAACCGAAGTCGGATCTAGTTTTTAAGTGTCAATTTATTTAATAAAATTTCGTTTTGTATAATTGTAAAAATAAAAATCAATAATCTGCCATATCCTTTGTCTAGAACAGATAAACAAACCTCACTACTACACAACTGCATTTATTTTCCACAAGAATATCAGGGGAGAGCGCGAACGCAGTCCCCCACTACCACAAATTATGCAGTCGAGATTCCCACATTTGAGGAATTCGCACGGGTCAGCACAGCCGAAGTGCAATGGCTGAGCCTCGCCATGGGTGAACCACCTTCATGATCATGGTGTCTCCCCTGCCAGGTAAGTATGAGTTGTACACGGCTCGCGTGCTGGACTGGTTCTCCCACATAAGAGTCTACATCATGGTGCTAACATCTTACTGACCGCATAACGACGACAACGCCTTGACTGACAAATCACATCAGTCTGATATCTGTATCCCACAGATACAATTCAAACACAAATGGCCAGTAACAGAATGAATAAAGGTTAAAAAAAACATGTTTCATGCATTGCCGTATTCTTCTTCTGGGATTTCCCATAATTTAAAGCCGTCTGGGGCATTACTGCCCTCTGCAGGAGTATTGAGGAATTTTCAAACATGGACTTCCAACAATTGTTTTCTACAAACCAAACGCAACGAATGCCACCTTATTGGTAAAGATAATGTGCTTGTTATTTGTGATTTTTAACATCACTAATTACAAACACACAAAGAATTCACACTTGCCAACGTGTGAGTTGTAACTCTGAGAATACATCCATGTAATACACTTTAAAAAATGTTTTAACAAATACAAACTTAAACTGTGGAGCTACACCAAAATGTAAACGTCTAGAAGCTTAACCAATATATTTTACTAACTAGGTATGCCTCGCTATCTATAATCTGAAGGTCATGCTCCTAATCAAATCAACCGTTCCATGGACGATAAATTAGATGTTCATAATAGTAGGCACAAATATTATGTCAATGTTGTAGTACTGCAATAGCTACACTGGATATGCTGTAGTGCAGCGATTCCCAATTCTCGGGCCTTGAAATATTTACAGAAAAAGCAAAAAAAAAATATAATTTTATTTTTTATCTATTTTTGTATTTAAGTCTCAGGTGACTTTTCTTGTGTTTCTTATACATTGTATTATTTTATATGATTGCATTGTTGAAGGGTTCATTGTTCTTTGCTGTTGCTTTAATTGCTTTGACTATGACAAATTAACCATCTTGAATAACAGCCACATCCTTTGTTCAAAGATGACGCATCTCTAAACCTTTCCATAGAGAGTTTAGGCTCGTCTTGCCTGCAGCTACATGCTACGGCCTGAGCTAGCAGAATCATTTATTTTCCACATCAATATCAGGGGAGAGCGCGAACGCAGTCCCCCACTACCACAAATTATGCAGTCGAGATTCCCACATTTGAGGAATTCGCACGGGTCAGCACAGCCGAAGTGCAATGGCTGAGCCTCGCCATGGGTGAACCACCTTCATGATCATGGTGTCTCCCCTGCCAGGTAAGTATGAGTTGTACACGGCTCGCGTGCTGCCCTGGTTCTCCCACATAAGAGTCTACATCATGGTGCTCACATTTGACTGACGACACAACAACACCACATTGGCTAACAATTTACGATCAGTAGTCTGATGCAATTTAAACCGTTTTTTTTAGAACTTTAATAAAGATTGTTAAAACTTGTACCATGCATAGCTGTGTTCTTCCCAGCCCATTCTGACGGCGATTTGAATTCGCCCTGCAGAAGGGTCTGGAGAGGACAAAGACATTTCTTTCTGCTTCCAATACACTTTTTCGGGAGCCAATCACCAAGCTGGCTTTTCCCCCTGGCGCGCTATTGGCTGGTTTAACACAATGACGACAGGGAAGCGACGGCAAGAAGCCAATTGCCTACAGAATAAATTGAACTAGGCCCGTTGATCACGCCTCTTGTACTGAAGAAAATGACAGGAGCCTCCCCAGAACAACGTGTAATCTACCATTGAGTTTGGTCTGGCAATAGCCAGGCTAGTGTTCAACCCTTTCCCATAATTAAAAGCCAACAAGGCGCATCACTGCCCTCTGAAGGAGTATTGAGGAATTGAGTCAACGAGATTTCGAACATGCACAACCAACAACAATCTACCCAAATGCAATAACTGCTACCTTATAAAGATAATGTGCTTGTTACTTTTGTTTAAAAAAAATAAAAAATAAATAAGGCATGCAGTCTTTTTATTATTTAAGAAAATAAAACTTGTATTGTAAAAGTGGAGTTGCATTCATATTTTTAAGCATTACTAACTGAAATTGGGGCATCTTGTAAATTGTAAGTTGATTAATTGTAATTCTGTTGAGTCAATCAGTGTTTGAGTTTAGCACAATTTAATATCTTCAGTAGATTTTCCCCAGGAAGTTGTGCACAATTACACGTATTGAGTTAAGGATTAGTTAGTGGAATTTATTTCAATAAGCATAATTGAATCACTTAATGTCTAAATAAAAAATATATAAGAAAATGTAAGTATTGTATTTTAGTTCAGAGGAATTTAAAAAAAATAATTAATTAAGTGAACTGAAAATATATTTTTTACTTAATAAAATCGTTACTGTAATGACCATGGGTCATTTGAGTGTGTTTTCTCTCCCTACCCGCTTTTTTAGTGCCATTACTCCACTTAATTCTTATTCACAACCAAACTCAATTATTTATTTTACACAACAATATCAGGGGAAAGCATGAACGCAGTCCCCCACTACCAGAAATGATGCAGTCGAGATGCCCACATTTGGGGAATTTGCACGGGTTTGCTTCATGTGCACACAAACCCCACCCCTGCAAAAAGTACTACAGGAGTAATTCATGCTATGAATGAGAATTACATTCACCTTCATATATATTGCATTTATGGTTAATGCATTGATCCAAATAAATAACATTTCTATTTACATGTGTATTCACGTGTTACATGGAAATAAGTGGAATACTGTATAAAGTGTTTCAATGTCATTTTCATCAATGTCTGATAAGACATTAACAAACCTGACATTGACAGGACAATTGTTTTAAAGTGCTACTGTGGGTTTTAACAAGTAAGAGAAGTATGTTTATGGATGAAGATGATATGAAGATGATGGTGCTTATCAACATTGAAGAGGGTGGTATATGTGCAACTGATATGTATTTTTAATGGGGTTTTATTTAAGAACAATATTTGTTGAACTGTGCTTGGATTTAGCAGATTCCTCTTCTTGGAAATAACTTCTGCTTCAGAGAACACTCTCTCACACGGAACATATGAGGCTCGGGTCCACAAGTACCCAATTGCAAGCTTATATAGGTTGGGGTAAATGCACTTCTGCCTCTCCCAATATATATATAATATTATAATATTTGGCTCTGACAGATACCGCTGAACTTCCACTGTGGCATCAGCCGTCACACTGTGCGTCACTCTGGATGACGATCACTGTGACACCTAGAGGACTCCACAGCTTGTTTCCTGAGAAGCACAAACAGATACCGTAAGTGAGGTTCATAATTTATCTAAATTGACTAAACTAAAGGAGAAACAAATATTACCAGGTATTTCAACTACTTTATGTGATGAAGTTGATGTTGAAGCTGCTGGAGATGATTGTAGATGATGGTTTCTCAGATGTGAGTCGTCTCACTGCTTCATCAGCCTTTGTTTGACTAAAGAAACCTATTGTCCAGAATCTTGGATCAAGTAATGTAGGAAGTGACATAATTCTAGAGCTCTGTAAAGTACGTAGCTTGATGAGGTCTCCCAGCTCTCCAGCCAGTGGAATAGTGCTCCTCACTGCTTCCTCTTGGAGCATCTTCTCAATCATTTTGAGCAGTGGAATTACCTCTTTTTGAGCAGTGGACTTTCTCTTTTCTCCTCTGAATGCTCCACAGTGGCTTCGTGGAACGGAGACAAGTGCAAGCTTCTCCTTTAAAAACACAAAAAATATAGTTATTGTGAAAAATGGAGCAATAATAAACAAATAATGCATTAACAGATGAAAATAATGTCAGTGAACCAACAGTTGTGGTGCTCCGGAAATACCCCCGCCAGCCTCTTTGTCTGTTGTGCGAATAGCGGACAGCACAGGGGTCAAATCAACAGACTCCATCACGATCAGATTTAAGTGTGAGCCACACAGATGGCATGGCGCAGCCTCAGTGCCTTGCCACTGTGACACATTTTAGCTGTAATATTCTCACATAGCCACATGAAGCAGCACCGAGCATAGTTGAGAGGTAATTTCCTCCCACAATCACAAGAGGGCAGCACTGAGCACATTTGACAAATTAGGCGGTGATACTCTCACATAACCACAGAGGGCAGCACTGAGCACATTTAACAAAAGTTACAACATTTACACATAGGGGGCAACACCAGACACACATATGAAGTGAGCAAGTTTTTAGAGTTGTAGAAGAATGATAATGATAATGATAATAATGATAATGATAAAAGCAACAGGATTGCTTGGGGAAGCCGGAATCTCTTGAGCGGCGTATCGTAGATATAAAGCTTTGAGACGCTCCGCGCGTTATATACCATTCCTCTCCTTTTGTTTCATAGACGATAGACAATAGACCAAAACCTTTACCAAATAAAGTGAGTTAAAAGCGATCCTGTCTCGGCGGCCTTTCCTGGATTAAAAATAACATAACACCACAAGCAACCATGTTGGCTGCACCATCAGTGACAAGACAAGTAACCTTCGATATTATCCCCCGTTCCTCCATGAGTGAGGTTTTCACACTTGCCAAATTCACTGGAAAAATGCACTACTCCTAGTAGAGTTTACCTGAAACACGTGTCGTCATCAATGTAACGTTAAATCCAGGTAGGCCTCCATGTTGATGGATGTCCATACGTCTGCGGTCAAACCAACTGCAGTTACATTCTGTAATTGAAGTTTGGCCTTCTGCTTTTCTTCCTCATAGTTTGCATTGACCATAGCCTTCACGGCCTAATGAAAAAGAAGAAAATAGGTTTGATTTTTTTTGTAATGTAAAACTGTACCTTCATTCTTTGTTACAAAACACACCTTCCTTGTTGGGATTACATAGGTTGCATCCAATTATTCTGCCACAAACTCCCCAAATCCCTGATCCTCCACAATGCTGGAAGGCTGTGTGTCTCCCACAATCATAGAGACCAAGGCCTCATCCATCCTTCTTCCTGGTCACTGGAAGAAAACAGAAGCTTTGTGAATACTGTATCAGTTCTGTCCATTTCATTATCATTGTGGTTGATAAACAAAGATAGTAACAAATGGAAGAGTATGTTACTATAGTAGGATGTATATATTTTTTTAATTGGACTCACCTTGGCTGGGTGCACCTCCATTGGCTTGAGTATTTTCATGCAAGGCACGAAAATGCCTCAGCATAGATGAGGTGTTGTTGCATCCCAACTCCTTGGCACACAACAAACACTTGACCTTGGAATAAAATAAAATATATGAAAAAAAAAATTCATAAAAAATTATATCAAAGTGTTCCCATACCGTTTTCGCTTTCTTGCAATCTGCATGAAAACAATTGAAACTGAAACACTCACAGAAACTGTCATCGAAACTCACACCTAAACTCACACCTAAACTCACACCGAAACTCACACCGAAACTTCAAATTGGACGCATTGACGCCTTAGTGAATCGCGCCCACATTTCCAACCCCCTCCTGAACCAAAGAGGCTTCATGTGTCATCAATGACGTCACCGCCACCAAATGATACACGCCTTGATATGCGCTCCACTAAACACTTCCTGGATTGCTCGACACACGCTCCGAAGCATCAGAGCCCCGCCCCACAACACTAGTGATGATCCCATCTGGAAAAGTAACAAACCAAGACGTGTGGACCTGGTCATCGAGGTTCTGTGATGTTATTGTGGACCTGGTCAGAGGTTCTGTGATGTTATTGTGGACCTGGTCATCGAGGTTCTGTGATGTGTTATGGTCGGCTCTTGGACCCAAAACAAATATAGAAGCCACACGTAGTTTGAACCAGTAGAATTATTTATTTTACAAAAACAAAGTTAAACGATGCCAAAATGTGCTGTTAACCAAAAATCAACATAACAAAAGCTAATTTAACCTGTGAGAACTAAAAAGAAAACATGTTATCGGGGTTACAAGGACAACAGACTGGCAGGTTGGCACAGCTTATGAGTGGAGTGGAGGACACTGCAGCTGCCGTCAATCCCCAATCATCCAGTGTCTCCGATCAGCCCAACCTGCAAGACAAAACATAACCCTGCATGGGGCCGTAACACCCCCCCCAGCCCCATAAAGACAGGGTCCCCACAGGACCCCTGGCCACTAACGACACCAAAGTCTCTATAAGCCTATCCCTCTATATACACATACACTATATACAAATCCTCCAAAACAGGACTGGGCCTAAACTTCCATGAGAAAAAACTCACAGGTATATCAATACCAAACACATCCTCCTGCAACAATACCCCACCTGCCCCCACATGACTGGCATCAACCTGCAGTTTGAACGGGACCTCCATGCGTGGAGCAGCCAGGACAGGAGCATCACATAGGATGGCCTTCACAGTTTCAAATGCCATTTGACAAGCTGGAGACCACGTATACTTTAGTCTTTTTTAACAACTCAGTCAGTGGAGCTACAACTGTAGAACAATTCCTGGTAGTAGCCCACCAACCCCAAGAAACTCAGTTCCTTTTTTGTCACTGGCTGAGGATACTGTTTGATGGCCTGTACTTTAACCAGCAGAGGACGCACCTCACCATGCCCCACTTGCCGACCAAGGTCTGTCTCTGTTGCCTTGGCTAGATTAACAATAAGGTCAGCCTCTGCCAAGCGGTCAAACAGTGCTCGAACACGCTCAATGTGGTCAGACCAATTGTCAGAATATACCACAACATCATCCAGATAAACAGAGCAGCCGTCTAGACCCCCCCACCACTTTATTCATTAATCGCTGAAACGTAGCGAGTGCGTTACGCAATCCAAACGGCATGACACAGTACAAATACAGACCAGACGGGGAAATAAAAGCTGAAGTTTCCCGTGCTCTCTTGGATGAAGGGACCTGCCAATAGCCTTTCAAGAGATCAAATTTGCTAATATATTCTGCCACACCAACTTGATCAACGCAGTCATCCATGTGTAACCCGCATGATTACCCTACATACGCAAGGTCCACTAGCAACCTCTAGGAGGCGCACCAGCTGCAGAGTTCAAACAAAAACAGGCAACCGTCAACCGGTAAACAAGAGAGTACGTCTGCAAGTGCAGCTCGCAAGCGACCTCCCACACGAGCAATGGAATCATTTGATTGTATTCTATGCCTTGTGATGTGGCGTTTGATCGGTACATTTCGGCTGCGCATGTATTTTAGACACATTTTCATTGCTGCAATAAATGCGGTAGTGCTTGGCTGGACTCCTGGTAGCGCCCCTGTGCTATATTGCTTTCAATTATTTAATTGGTCACGTGAAATGACACACCTATAAAACAGCCTCCGGAAAAGGGGTAGGTCTTTTGCAAAATGGCGGACAAGGGTCGAAAGCGAAAAGAACCTTTTAAGCCCCAAGAATTACATATTCTGCTTGAGGAGGTCGAGGCTAATAAAAGCATTTTATTCGACTGCTTTAAAGGTGCTCACACCAACAAGCTGAAATTTAAGAAGTGGGGGGAAATAGCTGAACGTATTGCTGCGGTCACTGGCACTACTAGGTCTGATGTGGAGGTCCGGAAAAAATGGCAAGACTGTCAGTCTGACCACAAAGAAAGCGTCGGAAGTTCGACGTCAAACCAATTAGACTGGTGCGGGGGTGAACACGGCGCAGGCCCTCAACGATGAGGAAGAGCGAGCCATGGCCATCATAGGCTTCTCAGCATCTCAAGGCATCCCCGGGGGCGTGGATATCCATGCGGGTATCACGGAAGAGGGAGAGCCTTCAAGTGAGCAATGGCAGGAGGATGAGGAACCCAGGATCCCCCACCAGTCCACCTCGGCTGCCCCCACCTCCCTACCCGTCATGACGCCCCTGATGGCCGCACCTTCCACCTCCGCTGCTGCCACCTCCAGGACCTTACCCGTCGTCACGCCACGCTTCACCGGACCGTCCACCTCGGCCGCCACCTCGACACCTTCCACCACCTCAACTGCCACCGCCTCCATCATCGGTCTCGGCTGCCAATGCAGGTGGAGTTGGAGAGGGAGAAGGTGTCACTGCTGAAGGACGTCAGTGGTCTCCTCAGGGAAGCCGCCGAGCGAGACACACATTTCCAGCAAGAGGTGATTGTTCTCAAGAGGGCCAAGTTGGACGTTCAAATCTCCAAGAGCAAGCAAGAAGGTAATGCAAATTTTCAGTACAGATATTTGATATGGATGTTGGGAAAGTTGAATGAGCTGTGAACACGTTTTGTTCACAGCTCACAGGCATTTTGTTCTCTTTATAGATGGCGACGGGTCCTGACGTAGGGAGGTAGGAGCAGGATCCTGGGTTCCTCATCCTCCTGCCATTGCTCACTTGAAGGCTCTCCCTCTTCCGTGATACCCGCATGGATATCCACTCCCCTGGGGATGCCATGGAGGCTGAGAAGCCTATGATGGCCATGGCTCGCTCTTCCTCATCGCTGAGGGCCTGCGCCGTGTTCATCCCCGCACCAGTCTAATTGGTTTATGTCGAACTGCCGACGCTTTCTTTTTGGTCAGACTGACAGTCTTTTTTTTTCCAGACCTCCACATCGGACCTCGTAGTGACCGCAGTAATTCGTTCAGCTATTTCCCCCCACTTCGGTCGAATAACATGCTTTTATTAGCCTTGACCTCCTCTAGCAGAATATGTAATTCTTGGGCCTTAAAAGTTTCTTCATTGTTGGCTGAGCGACGGTTGTTTTTTCTTTTGATTTGTGAAATAAAAAAACCTTTGTTTTTCAAACATGATGTTCATTTGTCACTATTTAATTTACGCCGACACAGTGGAAATCATTATAGGCCTACTAAATACTATGTTTCACAATGTTTCTGTCAATTGCAGCCTAATATGAACCACAATGGTATCCACAAATGATTTAGCACACTTCAGTGGCCACAATATGAGCGGCCGTGTTGCTTTTATAGTCGTGAAATGACTCTTGGTTTAAATCCTTGAAAGGAAAAAGATTGGTCTGGCTACATATCATTAAAGAGCTATTTTAACTATACTATATAATTACAATACTATATTAGGCCTACTATAAAACTATAATATGCTGTGGAAACACCGGCAATGATGTTTGATATACCCTTAACAGCATCAAATTAACATCATTCGTTGACAGGTTTTATTAATTAGTCTCGGAACATGGGCCTATATATAGTGCAAGGGACAATGCAGTACGTCAGAGCAAATAATGGCAGGTAGACAGCGTGTGCTAGCGCTCCGTGCGCAAGAGAGAGAGCGAGAGAGAGAGGCCGAGGCAGCGAGGCTGCGGCTGAGGCGTCCCCGGAGTCGCCTTGTTGCCATTAATGCCGCGATTCGGCAGAACTTTGACCCCCTCGAGGTCTACAATGACGCGGCGGTTCTCCAGCGGTGCAGGCTGCCCAGGGAGCCCATCCGACAGCTGCTTGGGACCATCAGCGAAGACCTGAGGCACGCAACCAGAAGGAGCTTTGCGCTCACACCGCAAGTACAGCTCTTGGCCGCCCTCAGGTTCTACGCAACGGGGAGCTTTCGGCAGGTCGTCGGTGATGGCCAGGGCCTGTCCAAGGCCTCAGTATGCAGGTCGGTCCAGGCAGTGACTTCCAGCCTTCTTCGACTGGTTCCGCAGCACGTCCGTTTCCCCACCACCAGAGAGGAGATGAGTGCGACCCAGGAGAACTTTTTTAGGTCGTTCCGCATTCCACAAGCCGTGGATGGAACTTTAGTTCCAATTATAACTCCACATGTGGATGCGCACGTTTTCTTCTGTAGAAAGGGATATGCTGCCGTTAACTGTCAGGTGGTGTGCGACCATCAGGGCATCATCCTCGATGTCGTGGCGAGATGGCCTGGAAGCACACACGACTCCTTCATCTTCAGAGAGTCCTCTGTCGGTCGGCTGGCTGCAGCTTCCAGGGGAGAGTGGCGGCTCCTCAGAGACAGTGGGTATCCTCTTCGGCCTTACCTATTCACACCAGTGGCTAAGCCGGGGGACGGACACGAGGAAGAATTCAACGAAGCCCACCGTCTGGCCCGGTGCATCGTAGAGCGCACAATCGGGAGGTGGAAGTTGCACTTCAGATGCCTCCACAAGTCCGGCGGGGGGCTCCAGTTTTCGCCAGCCAAGTCGTGCACTGTCATTTGCGTGACAGCAATGTTACATAACATTGCAGCCAAGGCTGGGGCAGCGTTTGATGAGCCGGAGGAAGACTTGGTGTTCTCTTCCAAATCTCGATAGCGACAGCAAGCAGGACTTTTAGAACTACCCTTGACATGCTACATGCAAAGCTTGTGCCATCATTTTTATTTTGGCCACAGAGAGAAGAAAGAAAACCCCCAAAATTTAGCAGCAAGAGCACAAACATATTCGACCTATAAACATCATCACACCATGAAACACCTAATAGCCATATCCCCACAAGGAACAGCCATATTCATATCTAAGGGATAGGGAGGCAGAACATCAGAAACAGAAAATTCTGGGTTTCTGGAATGCATCAGTGCAGGTGACGTAATACTGGCTGATCGAGGGTTTAACGTGGCAGAGTCTATTAGCTTGTATAATGCTGAGCTGAAGATCCCAGCTTTCACTAAAGGAAGGAAACAATTGAGCCCAGTAGAGCTGGAGTCCACCCGTGGACTTGCCTCACCTCCGTCACGCACATCAGAGAAACCACAACCCTGAGCTTGAGGTTAGACCCAAACGACCAAAAGAGATAAGGAAAGACCAAATATAGCCTCTGCCAGACAAACATACCAACCTGAAGTTTGTCCTCTCCATCTCATCCCTGAGATGGAGACTCAACACTAGAGGCCTTAATGAGCCTGTGAAGTGTCTTTCACATTTTTAAATAGTGAAAAAAATCTTTCTACTCAAAGAATGTAATATACCATACAGGGACGATTACAAGACATTTGAACAAAGATTGAACAGAGTTTTGGCCAATCTGTATGGTCAGGGGACAACAAGAACAGAGCGTCAGGGGTTGTGGTTTTATTCAAAGGTAAAGATTTCTGCATACAAAGGGTCAAACAAGTAATTGGTAGAAGACTGCTTTGCATTGACGTTGAATGGCACCAACTAAAATTAGAATAATCAATGTTTACTGTCCACCTGATCTAAATGAATGCCTAGAGGTTCTTAAAGAAATACAACCACTTGTGTGTGGAAGTGATGTGATCCTGGGCGGGGACTTCAATTGTCTCACGGACAAAAAGGATAGAATGACGCTACTACGGTCAGGCTGGACTCAAGTTCAGAAATGTTGAATAATCTCATCAAGGATTTTATACTTACTACTTTATACTTCCTCTCCTGGAACCGTCACCTTATCGTGGTGGAGAGGTTTGCGTGTCCCTGTGAACCTGAGGGCTGTGTTGTCTGGAGCCATGTGCTCCTGGTAGGGTCTCCCATGGCAGAGTGGTCTCAGGTGAGGGGCCAGACTAAGAATGGTTCAGAAGACCCCATGAATACACTAAAAAGGGGAGGAGAGACCCTGCCCGGAGGAAGCCCGGGGCCCCCGTCTGGAGCCAGGCCCAGACGAGGGGCTCGCCGGCGAGTGCCTGGTGGCCGAGTACAGCCCGAACAAGCTACGTGGCACCGCCCCCCTCTTCGCCCTGTGGGCCCACCACCTGCAGGGAGACCCGCTGGGGTCGGGTGCGCTGCCACATGGGTGGCAGTGAAAGGCAGGGGTCCCGACGGACCAGACCCGAGTGGGTGATGACCGAAAGGACGAGATCGCGGATACAAGCGGCCGAGATGAGTTTTCTCGGGAGGGTGGCTGGCTTCTCCCTTTGGGATAGGGTGAGAAGTTCAGTCATCCGGGAGGAACTCGGATTAGAGCCGCTGCTCCTTTGCTTAGAAAGAGGTCAGTTGAGGTGGTTCGGGCATCTGGTAAGGATGCCCACTGGACGCCTCCCTTGGGAGGTGTTCCAGGCACGACCAGTGGGGAGGAGACCCCGGGGAAGACTCAGGACTAGGTGGAGAGATTATATCTCAACACTGGCCTGGGAACGCCTCGGGATCCCCCCGTCAGAGCTGGTCAATGTGGCCCGGGAAAGGGAAGTCTGGGGCCCCCTGCTTGAGCTGCTGCCCCCGTGACCCGACCCCGGATAAGCGGACGACGATGAGGATGAGGATGAGGATAACAAAACAGATGAATCAACAAAACCGATCGGCTTGTAAATATTGGTAATTAAGTTTACAAGCAGCTTGCTTATAACTCACTTGGCTGTGTGAAGAAACATCAAAATGTATTTTTTTATTTGACTGCAAGGCTGCAAATGAGCTTATATACATTAATCAAAGAACCCAGAATAAAGAAAAACAATTCCTTGCTACAGCAACTGTCAACCAATACAAAGATTAACGACCAAAACTGTAGAACTACACCAAAATGTATAGAAGCTTAACCAAGATCTTGTCCTAACTAGGTATGCCACGTTATCTATAATCTGAAAGTCATCCTCCTAACCAAATCTGCAATTTATGGATAAATAATTAGATGAATGAATTAGTTCATATTAATAGTATGCACAAAATGTAATGTCTGTATTTTTAAGTTGTGCAATAGTTAGACTGGATATGCATATGCTATTGAGAGTCAGCCTTCTGATAGCCTGAATCTAGACTTGTTATAGTCAAAGGTCACTGATTTTCTAGCCTAAAGAACTTATTTTCAACATCAATCTCAGGGGAGAGCGCGAACGCAGTCCCCCACTACCACAAATTATGCAGTCGAGATTCCCACATTTGAGGAATTCGCACGGGTCAGCACAGCCGAAGTGCAATGGCTGAGCCTCGCCATGGGTGAACCACCTTCATGATCATGGTGTCTCCCCTGCCAGGTAAGTATGAGTTGTACACGGCTCGCGTGCTGGGCTGGTTCTCCCACATAAGAGTCTACATCATGGTGCTAACATCTTACTGACCACATGACAACCACACTTTGACAAAAAAAATACAATCAGCAGTCTGCTATCCATATCCCAAAGATACAATTAAAAGACAACTTAATAGCGATATAATGAATATACTTGTATCTTGGGTTGTTTCCCATCATGCATTTCTGTATTCATCTGGGGTCTCCAGCTACATGAAATCCACATCACAACCTCCTGTAGTACTATAGAGGAATTACGTCAACCCCACCCCAGTTAAAAGTCCCTCTTAAGCTCACCAAATCTGCTCTCAGACATTTAGAATATATATAACCTAAATTTAAGAGAATATTCAACAATGTTAAAACAGAAGTGTGATCTCATTTGAAGTGTCAATAATTGATTCATACTCATTTCTAAGGTTTTAATGTATAAATTGTCAAAACATGTCAAAAGTCTGGCAGGGGCTTAATGGGTACCAAACACACTGAGTCCATCAGTGTTCCTGGTGAGGATTGTATTATTTAGCGTTAGATATGGCCTAAATTTTGTAGTCCTCGGCCCTTCTAGCAGGCAAGCAAAGTTCTACTGACATGACGTCAAACAGGTAATTTGACATCAGCTCAGTAGAAATGAAATCAGGACAGCTGGGCCGAGGGTTCTCGGCCCCTCTGGGTTCTTTGATTAATGTATATAAGCTCATTTGCAGCCTTGCAGTCAAATAAAAAAATACATTTAGATGTTTCTTCCTAAAGAATTTATTTTCCACAACAATATCAGGGGAGAGCGCGAACGCAGTCCCCCACTACCACAAATTATGCAGTCGAGATTCCCACATTTGAGGAATTCGCACGGGTCAGCACAGCCGAAGTGCAATGGCTGAGCCTCGCCATGGGTGAACCACCTTCATGATCATGGTGTCTCCCCTGCCAGGTAAGTATGAGTTGTACACGGCTCGCGTGCTGGACTGCTTCTCCCACATAAGAGTCTACATCATGGTGCTCACATTTGACTGACAACATGACAACCACACTTTGACTAAAAAAATACAATCAGCAGTCTGCTATCCACATCCCAAAGATACAATTAAAAGACAAATTAATAGCAATTTAATGAATATACTTGTATCTTGGGTTGTTTCCCATCATGCATTTCTGTATTCATCTGGGGTCTCCAGCCATAGACATCTTATAAGTATCTGAGCTGCTCTGCCCGGTACGGGCGCTTAAGGCCTACATTGCTGCTACTGCTAGCATACGACAGTCAGAGCAATTGTTCGTGTGTCACGATGGCCCTAACAGAGGTTGTGCTCTCTCCAAACAGCGACTGTCCCACTGGGTTGTCGATGCCATTACACACGCCTATGGGGCCAGTGGCCTCCCCCCCCGCCATCTGGGGTGAGGTGCCACTCCACCAGAAGCGTTGCAACTTCATGGGCTGCACTAAGAGGGGTGCCCCTGGAGGCTATTTGTGCTGCGGCATCGTGGACAATGCCTGGCACATTCACAAGGTTCTACCGGGTCAACGTCGCCGCCCCCCATCCAATGGGTGTGGTCCTAGGTCCAAGCTCTGCTGCCTCCAATGAGTGAGGTGGGTGTTGGATTCTTTGTGACCTTGTTGGTATGGTCATCCAGTGCTTGAAGCACCGCCTCTGGCGGTCATCCAGGATTCATAGAACCGTAGTTACATCTGTAACCTTCGAATTACGTCAACCACACCCCAGTTAAAAGTCCCTCTTAACCCATTGGCGCCGGATGCTGCGTGACGCAACATTGCCCCTCCTGCCGGGAGCTGCGCAGCGCAGCATTTTGTACACGTGATTGTTTTCATGACGAATGCAGCAAATAACTCACTTTGGTTGGTTAAAATACACATGAAAATACACATACCGTCTTAAGGCTTTGGTAAAGATCTCGTGACCACCAAAATGCACTTTGATTGGCTGAAAATCACGTAAATCAATCAGATATACACATGCTTTTCTGTTGTTTTTAGCGAGCAGGAAGTAGCGAGTAGCGATGGACATGGAAGTTTTTGATAGCGATGGCAGTGATATAGATCTAAATTCCGAGGGATTTGAGTCTGAGGAGGAGGAGAATGAGTTTGTGCCAGATGATCCACTAGAACGGGCACAGCAGTGCGATTTTTTGGACACCGAAGAAGAGGAGGAGGAGGATGAGTTTCGGGGATTCCAGGTGGACTGGACAACCGATAATTACCAACCTCGGCATACAAAGCCATTCTCTCGTACACCGGGGGTGAAACAACCGATCCCCTTGGATGCAAGCCCACTCAACGTTTTTTCATTAATCTTTACTGATGAGCTGTGGGACACGTTAGTGACCGAGACGAATCGGTACGCGGAACAGGTCTCGAAAACAGAGATGAGAACATTCCTCGGGCTGTGTCTTTGCTTTGGCATTTTAAAGCTACCAGCACGTCGGGATTACTGGAGGCAGACAAAGTGGCTCTACCAAACGAGTGTCCCCAGGGCAATGTCGAGGGACCGTTTCGACATGATCTGGAGGTAATTATTAATGTTTTGTTTTCTTGTGCTCTCTTCCGAGTTCCATACTCTTTTCTCTCTCTTCTTAGATAACGGAATGGCCAGTAATGATAGTGGTGCTATAGCAATTACTAATGGTGATGATGGTTGACAATGAATAAATACAATAATGGAATAATGAATAAATAGCGTAATAAATAGTAATACAATTATGAATAAATATAAATACTATAAATAACAATACATAATAATAATACAAATAAACACAATGATGGAAATAAATGTCAGGCTCAAATTCTTTGTCATATGCATTTTCAGATATCTCCATCTAGAAGACAACTTGGACCCTGCCTTGGATAAATCCGATAAGCTGTGGAAGATCCGGCGGTTCATGGACCTCCTCTTGCTTCAGTTCCAGGCCCTCTATGAGGTCAATGGGTATGTGAGCGTGGATGAGTCCATGGTGAAATGCAAGGGACGCCTTGCCTTCCGACAGTACCTCCCCATGAAGCCGGTGAAGTGGGGGATAAAGGTGTGGGTCATGGCAGAGAGCAAAACAGGCTACGTGAACAATTTCCAAGTGTACACAGGGGCCATTGCAGGCAAGACTGAGACAGGCCTGGCTCACCGGATTGTGTCAGACCTGGCTACACCGTATTTCGAGTCAAACCTGTGTGTTTACATGGACAACTTTTACACTAGCGTGAAGTTGTTGCTGGATCTGCATCACAGGGGTGTCCAAGCGTGCGGCACGGTGCGTGCCGGGAGGAAGGACCTCCCTAAAAACAAGGAGCTGACTAAGAAGGCTGGTCTAAACAAACATGCATTCAATGTGGCACAGCAGGATGACCTCACCTTCTGCGTCTGGCAGGACACCAAAACGGTCATGGTCCTGTCCAACTTTCATGACCCGACAGCTCATGGGTCAGTGAAGAGGAGAACCGGTGGGCAACGCCAGACTAATGTTCGGGTGCCAGCATGTCTTGCTGATTATCAGCAACACATGAAGGGGGTCGATTTACTGGACCAGATGGTGGGCTACTACCAGATACACCACCGGTCTACGAAGTGGTGGAGGAGGCTGTTCTTTTACTTCCTCAGTGTTGCGGGCTACAATGCCTTCGTTGCTGCCAGGTCTGTGGGAGGACCTGGGTGGAAATACAGGAGGACCGGCTACAAGGACTGGCTGGAGGATCTGTCCCAGGATCTGATCGTCCCTGTGACAGCAAGAAGTGCTCCCTGTGTGCTCCCCACCACCCCAACAGTTGCTTCTGCTGACCATGATCTGGCCCAGATCTATACAAAAAGGAAGACCTGCAGGGAGTGTTCACTAAAGCACAGTGGCACCAGCGTGCGTCCAGGGTCAACACTGATGGGGTGCAAGCAGTGCAATGTCCCTCTGCACCGCGAGTGCTTCATGCACCACGTTGTTCGAGAGTCAATTTCCACCAGTTCCACCTCAGGACTTTCCCCATCCCTTCACACCCCCAACCCTCCCCACCCCTCCCTCATAATGTTTTGATGCTTGAAAATGTTATTATTTGTATTTTATATCATCGTTTTTACTGTTTTTCTTATTAATCTTGTTTTGAGAATGTTTAAAAAATATTGCTGTTATAGTTGTGCTCAGGGAGCATGTTTTAATAAAACCTGTGGTTCTTACCTTTACAATGCTTCTTATTTCATCTTTCTAGGTGCTCCAGAGGCTTAGATATTAAGGTTTATGTAGACGTTGACAATTCTTACTATTTTCTCAGAAAACCCTCAGGAAATTAGGTTATTTTTCCTAGAATAGCATAGGATTTTTAGCAGGCGTTTTAGGCATAAATGGGTTAAACTCAACCAAAATGTATAGAAGCTTAACCAAGATCTTGTCCTAACTAGGTATGCCACGTTATCTATAATCTGAAAGTCATGCTCCTAACCAAATCTGCAATTTATGGATAAATAATTAGATGAATGAATTAGTTCATATTAATAGTATGCAGAAAATGTAATGTCTGTATTTTTAAGTTGTGCAATAGTTAGACAGGTATGCTATTGAGAGTCAGCCTTCTGATAGGGTTAGGATTTATTTTCAACATCAATATCAGGGGAGAGCGCGAACGCAGTCCCCCACTACCACAAATTATGCAGTCGAGATTCCCACATTTGAGGAATTCGCACGGGTCAGCACAGCCGAAGTGCAATGGCTGAGCCTCGCCATGGGTGAACCACCTTCATGATCATGGTGTCTCCCCTGCCAGGTAAGTATGAGTTGTACACGGCTCGCGTGCTGGACTGCTTCTCCCACATAAGAGTCTACATCATGGTGCTCACATTTGACTGACAACATGACAACCACACTTTGACTAAAAAAATACAATCAGCAGTCTGCTATCCATATCCCAAAGATACAATTAAAAGACAACTTAATAGCGATTTAATGAATATACTTGTATCTTGGGTTGTTTCCCATCATGCATTTCTGTATTCATCTGGGGTCTCCAGCTACATGAAATCCACATCACAACCTCCTGTAGTACTATAGAGGAATTACTTCAACCACACCCCAGTTAAAAGTCCCTCTTAAGCTCACCAAATCTGCTCTCAGACATTTAGAATATATATAACCTCAATTTAAGAGAATATTCAACAATGTTAAAAAGAAGTGTGATCTCATTTGAAGTGTCAATAATTAATTCATACTCTTTTCTAAGGTTTTGAGGTATAAATTGTCAAAACATGTCAAAAGTCTGACAGGGGCTTAATGGGTACCAAACACACTTTAAGTCCATCAGTGTTCCTGGTGAGGATTGTATTATTTAGCGTTAGATATGGCCTAAATTGTGTAGTCCTCTGCCCTTCTAGCAGGCAAGCAAAGTTCTACTGACATGACGTCAAACGGGTCATCTGACGTCAGCTCAGTAGAAATGTAATCAGGACAGCTGGGCCTAGGGAAGACTGGGTTAGACTGAGGGAAGAAACTAACTTTTTTTGATATTATAATAGCGATTTTATAATGATAGAACGCCGGTTCTGTATCGGTGAAGTATTCCTTTAACTAAACTATTTTACATCCACCAAAGGCAGGGTGACTTCTTTGCCAGCGGCGTCCCCTTTAAGCCCACCAGGTACACATGTTTATTTAATAATAAATAAATATACACATGTATCTAAACAGTATAATAATATTAACTGCTTACAAAAATATAAACGTTTATTGCAACTTCTTCTGGGATCAGTCGGCACGTCACACATGTGCTTCGATAACTGAACACATAACAAAACAGATGAATCAACAAAACCGATTGGCTTGTTAATATTGGTAATTAAGTTTACAAGCATCTTGCTTGTAACTCACTTGGCTGTGTGACTTAGAAGAAACATCAAAATGTATTTTTTTATTTGACTGCAAGGCTGCAAATGAGCTTATATACATTAACCAAAGAACCCAGAATAAAGAAAACCAATTCCTTGCTACAGCAACTGTCAGCAAATACAAAGATCGACCAAAACTGTAGAACTACACCAAAATGTATAGAAGCTTAACCAAGATCTTGTCCTAACTAGGAATGCCACTTTATCTATAATCTGAAAGTCATGCTCCTAACCAAATCTGCAATTTATGGATAAATAATTAGATGAATGAATTAGTTCATATTAATAGTATGCACAAAATGTAATGTCTGTATTTTTAAGTTGTGCAATAGTTAGACTGGATATGCTATTGAGAGTCAGCCTTCGGATAGCCTGAATCTAGACTTGTTATAGTCAAAGGTCACTGATTTTCAAGCCTAAAGAATTTATTTTCCACAACAATATCAGGGGAGAGCGCGAACGCAGTCCCCCACTACCACAAATTATGCAGTCGAGATTCCCACATTTGAGGAATTCGCACGGGTCAGCACAGCCGAAGTGCAATGGCTGAGCCTCGCCATGGGTGAACCACCTTCATGATCATGGTGTCTCCCCTGCCAGGTAAGTATGAGTTGTACACGGCTCGCGTGCTGGACTGCTTCTCCCACATAAGAGTCTACATCATGGTGCTAACATTTGACTGACAACATGACAACCACACTTTGACTAAAAAAATACAATCAGCAGTCTGCTATCCACATCCCAAAGATACAATTAAAAGACAACTTAATAGCGATCTAATGAATATACTTGTATCTTGGGTTGTTTCCCATCATGCACTTCTGTATTCATCTGGGGTCTCCAGCTACATGAAATCCACATCACAACCTCCTGTAGTACTATAGAGGAATTACATCAACCACACCCCAGTTAAAAGTCCCTCTTAAACTCACCAAATCTGCTCTGACATTTAGAATATATATAACCTAGATTTAAGAGAATATTCAACAATGTTAAAACAGAAGTGTGATCTCATTTGAAGAGTCAATAATTAATTCATACTCATTTCTAAGGTTTTAATGTATAAATTGTTAAATCATGTCAAAAGTCTGGCAGGGGCTTAATGGGTACCAAACACACTGAGTCCACCAGTGTTCCTGTGAGGATTGTATTATTTAGAGTTAGATATGGCCTAAATTTTGTAGTCCTTGTCCCTTCTAGCAGGCAAGCAAAGTTCTATTTCATCCTTACTGACCGCCAGAGGCGGTGCTTCAAGCACTGGATATATCCACCTCGTGCATGCGCATTTCGAGTACCTAATACCAACATAGTCACCCATGACCCCCACGTGACACCGGGAAGGCTATAACTTCCGGTGTCGTTAGAGGATCTGTTCCTTTTCATCTTCTCGCTAAGGCGCAGGAAAGAGTACCGTTTTGGACTTTGAGAAAAGGATCATTTACACTTACAGCAAGCCTACGTGCAGCCTCGCGACAATCGTCGGAGCCGCGGACTACCCGTCCTCCAGAGGCTGTGGCTAGCTGGTTACAAGTCTGAAGAGGGAGACCGGTAGGTGGCCGGCGCCTCTTGGTGAAGGCAGTGCGTTCGCTCCCACTCCCAGCACGCGTTGTCCTCACTTCTCCCTTATTGTTTGGTGTGTTAGCCGTTAGCTTTGCTCTGTTCTAACCACCATCTACTTTTATTTTGGTTTTTCCGTTTAGCAGCAGTGCTTATGCTCAAGCTAATTACTATTTGCTAGTTACCGGTGAAGGCAGTGCTCTCGCCCCCGCTCCAGGTAACGCTGCCTTTTTTTGGCTTTTCTGTTTACTTTTAGCAGCAGCGCTTACGCTCAGGCTAATTGATTTTCCGTTTCCGTTTGAGAAGTGATTCCGGTGACACGGATTGTTGGGCTGCCGTAATGGCCCACCTACGTGTCGCCTGCACAGCTCCCCTGGAGCCGGAGGACGGTCATGACAGCTGCCCTCCTTGCCTCGGCCTTGAGCATTTGAGGGAGGGCCTCACTGTCGGTGCCTGCATGAATTGCAGCCTCCTGCTGTTGGCTCTTAGACTGGCTAGGCTAGCAGGGGTGGCGCAGCGGGCAATAGCTGACGACCCCTCTGCCTTAACCGGTCTGCCCCAAAATCTGCGCTCTCGGCTCCGGCAAGACGGAGCTGCGGCTAAGGGTGCCCCCCCCAAAAAAGAAGGCGAGGGGCGGGCTGTCCTCCAAGGTGGACCAATTGGCGTCTGACATGGAGCAGATGAAGTCGCTCCTCCTGGCCCTTCAGCCTGGCTCTGGTCGGGGGCTAGCTGGACTACAGCCTGGCCCTCCCTTGGAGGATGTGCCTTCATTGGACGATGCCCTGTCGCTTGTGGCTTCGGCTAACTTCTTTAATGAAGTTAATACCGAAGACGACGCCTCTCACACGTTGGGGGAGGCCTCCTGCTCCTCCGCTCAGAGCTCTCTACAGGGGGGAGCGGATACAGGTATCCACTTAAGTGGCTGTCTATGAAGGTGGCTTTCCTGCTTGCCGTTACCTCCGTGAAGCGGGTCGGGGAGTTGCAGGCCCTATCCGTGGCAGATACATGCCTGCGTTGGAACCCCGATGGCTCGGGTGTAGTTCTATGGCCGAATGTGGCGTTCCTGCCCAAGGTGCTTTCACCCACCCATCTCAACCAGCCTATCCAGCTCGCTCGTTTTGACTCCCCGTCTGAGGAGGGTAGATCTGAGCTGCTCTGCCCGGTACGGGCACTTAAGGCCTACATTGCTGCTACTGCTAGCATACGACAGTCAGAGCAATTGTTCGTGTGTCACGATGGCCCTAACAGAGGTTGTGCTCTCTCCAAACAGCGACTGTCCCACTGGGTTGTCGATGCCATTACACACACCTATGGGGCCAGTGGCCTCCCCCCCCGCCATCTGGGGTGAGGTGCCACTCCACCAGAAGCGTTGCAACTTCATGGGCTGCACTAAGAGGGGTGCCCCTGGAGGCTATTTGTGCTGCGGCATCGTGGACAACGCCTGGCACATTCACAAGGTTCTACCGGGTCAACGTCGCCGCCCCCCATCCAATGGGTGTGGTCCTAGGTCCAAGCTCTGCTGCCTCCAATGAGTGAGGTGGGTGTTGGATTCTTTGTGACCTTGTTGGTATGGTCATCCAGTGCTTGAAGCACCGCCTCTGGCGGTCATCCAGGATTCATAGAACCGTAGTTACATCTGTAACCTTCGAATTACGTCAACCACACCCCAGTTAAAAGTCCCTCTTAACCCATTGGCGCCGGATGCTGCGTGACGCAACATTGCCCCTCCTGCCGGGAGCTGCGCAGCGCAGCATTTTGTACACGTGATTGTTTTCATGACGAATGCAGCAAATAACTCACTTTGGTTGGTTAAAATACACATGAAAATACACATACCGTCTTAAGGCTTTGGTAAAGATCTCGTGACCACCAAAATGCACTTTGATTGGCTGAAAATCACGTAAATCAATCAGATATACACATGCTTTTCTATTGTTTTTAGCGAGCAGGAAGTAGCGAGTAGCGATGGACATGGAAGTTTTTGATAGCGATGGCAGTGATATAGATCTAAATTCCGAGGGATTTGAGTCTGAGGAGGAGGAGAATGAGTTTGTGCCGGATGATCCACTAGAACGGGCACAGCAGTGCGATTTTTTGGACACCGAAGAAGAGGAGGAGGAGGATGAGTTTCGGGGATTCCAGGTGGACTGGAGAACCGATAATTACCAACCTCGGCATACAAAGCCATTCTCTCGTACACCGGGGGTGAAACAACCGATCCCCTTGGATGCAAGCCCACTCTACGTTTTTTCACTAATCTTTACTGATGAGCTGTGGGACACGTTAGTGACCGAGACGAATCGGTAGGCGGAACAGGTACGAGCTCAGACCCCCACGACCTCAAAGTGGACGCCGGTCTCGAAAACAGAGATGAGAACATTCCTCGGGCTGTGTCTTTGCGTTGGCATTTTAAAGCTACCAGCACGTCGGGATTACTGGAGGCAGACAAAGTGGCTCTACCAAACGAGTGTCCCCAGGGCAATGTCGAGGGACCGTTTGACATGACCGACAGAGAGCAAAACAGGCTACGTGAACAATTTCCAAGTGTACACAGGGGCCATTGCAGGCAAGACTGAGACAGGCCTGGCTCACCGGATTGTGTCAGACCTGGCTACACCGTATTTCGAGTCAAACCTGTGTGTTTACATGGACAACTTTTACACTAGCGTGAAGTTGTTGCTGGATCTGCATCACAGGGGTGTCCAAGCGTGCGGCACGGTGCGTGCCGGGAGGAAGGACCTCCCTAAAAACAAGGAGCTGACTAAGAAGGCTGGTCTAAACAAACATGCATTCAATGTGGCACAGCAGGATGACCTCACCTTCTGCGTCTGACAGGACACCAAAACGGTCATGGTCCTGTCCAACTTTCATGACCCGACAGCTCATGGGTCAGTGAAGAGGAGAACCGGTGGGCAACGCCAGACTAATGTTCGGGTGCCAGCATGTCTTGCTGATTATCAGCAACACATGAAGGGGGTCGATTTACTGGACCAGATGTTGGGCTACTACCAGATACACCACCGGTCTACGAAGTGGTGGAGGAGGCTGTTCTTTTACTTCCTCAGTGTTGCGGGCTACAATGCCTTCGTTGCTGCCAGGTCTGTGGGAGGACCTGGGTGGAAATACAGGAGGACCGGCTACAAGGACTGGCTGGAGGATCTGTCCCAGGATCTGATCGTCCCTGTGACAGCAAGAAGTGCTCCCTGTGTGCTCCCCACCACCCCAACAGTTGCTTCTGCTGACCATGATCTGGCCCAGATCTATACAAAAAGGAAGACCTGCAGGGAGTGTTCACTAAAGCACAGTGGCACCAGCGTGTGTCCAGGGTCAACACTGATGGGGTGCAAGCAGTGCAATGTCCCTCTGCACCGCGAGTGCTTCATGCACCACGTTGTTCGAGAGTCAAGTTCCACCAGTTCCACCTCAGGACTTTCCCCATCCCTCCACACCCCCAACCCTCCCCACCCCTCCCTCATAATGTTTTGATGCTTGAAAATGTTATTATTTGTATTTTATATCATCGTTTTTACTGTTTTTCTTATTAATCTTGTTTTGAGAATGTTTAAAAAATGTTGCTGTTATAGTTGAGCTCAGGGAGCATGTTTTAATAAAACCTGTGGTTCTTACCTTTACAATGCTTCTTATTTCATCTTTCTAGGTGCTCCAGAGGCTTAGATATTAAGGTTTATGTAGACGTTGACAATTCTTACTATTTTCTCAGAAAACCCTCAGGAAATTAGGTTCTTTTTCCTAGAATAGCATAGGATTTTAGCAGGTGTTTTTAGCAGGCGTTTTAGGCATAAATGGGTTAAACTCAACCAAAATGTATAGAAGCTTAACCAAGATCTTGTCCTAACTAGGTATGCCACGTTATCTATAATCTGAAAGTCATGCTCCTAACCAAATCTGCAATTTATGGATAAATAATTAGATGAATGAATTAGTTCATATTAATAGTATGCACAAAATGTAATGTCTGTATTTTTAAGTTGTGCAATAGTTAAGACTGGATATGCTATTGAGAGTCAGCCTTCTGATAGCCTGAATCTAGACTTGCTATAGTCAAAGGTCACTGATTTTCAAGCCTAAAGAATTTATTTTCAACATCAATATCAGGGGAGAGCGCGAACGCAGTCCCCCACTACCACAAATTATGCAGTCGAGATTCCCACATTTGAGGAATTCGCACGGGTCAGCACAGCCGAAGTGCAATGGCTGAGCCTCGCCATGGGTGAACCACCTTCATGATCATGGTGTCTCCCCTGCCAGGTAAGTATGAGTTGTACACGGCTTGCGTGCTGGACTGGTTCTCCCTCATAACAGTCTACATCATGGTGCTCACATTTGACTGACATGACAACCCCACTTTGACTAAAAAAATACAATCAGCAGTCTGCTATCCATATCCCAAAGATACAATTAAAAGACAACTTAATAGCGATTTAATGAATATACTTGTATCTTGGGTTGTTTCCCATCATGCATTTCTGTATTGATCTGGGGTCTCCAGCTACATGAAATCCACATCACAACCTCCTGTAGTACTATAGAGGAATTACCTCAACCACACCCCAGTTAAAAGTCCCTCTTAAGCTCACCAAATCTGCTCTCAGACATTTAGAATATATATAACCTCAATTTAAGAGAATATTCAACAATGTTAAAACAGAAGTGTGATCTCAATTGAAGTGTCAATAATTGATTCATTCTCATTTCTAAGGTTTTAATGTATAAATTGTCAAAACATGTCAAAAGTCTGGCAGGGGCTTAATGGGTACCAAACACACTGAGTCCATCAGTGTTCCTGGTGAGGATTGTATTATTTAGCGTTAGATATGGCCTAAATTTTGTAGTCCTCGGCCCTTCTAGCAGGCAAGCAAAGTTCTGCTGACATGACGTCAAACGCGTCATCTGACGTCAGCTCAGTAGAAATGTAATCAGGACAGCTGGGCTGAGGGAAGACTGGGTTAGACTGAGGGAAGAAACAAACTTTGTTTTATATTATAATAGCGATTTTATAATGATAGAACGCCGGTTCTGTATCAGTGAAGTATTCCTTTAACTAAACTATTTTACATCCACCCAAGGCAGAGTGATTTCTTTACCAGCGGCATCCCCTTTAAGCCCACCAGGTACACATGTTTATTTAATAATAAATAAATATACACATGTAGTGTCTATTTAACAGTATAATAATATTAACTGCTTACAAAAATATAAACGTTTATTGCAACTTCTTCTGGGATCAGTCTGCACGTCACACATGTGCTTCGATAACTGAACACAAAACAGATGAATCAACAAAACCGATCGGCTTGTAAATATTGGTCATTAAGGTTACAAGCATACATTATAACTCACTTGGCTGTGTGACTTAGAAGAAACATCTAAATGTATTTTTTTATTTGACTGCAAGGCTGCAAATGAGCTTATACACATTAATCAAAGAACCCAGAATAAAGAAAACCAATTCCTTGCTACAGCAACTGTCAGCAAATACAAAGATTAACGACCAAAACTGTAGAACTACACCAAAATGTATAGAAGCTTAACCAAGATCTTGTCCTAACTAGGTATGCCACGTTAGCTATAATTTGAAAGTCATGCTCCTAACCAAATCTGCAATTTATGGATAAATAATTAGATGAATGAATTAGTTAATATTAATAGTATGCACAAAATGTAATGTCTGTATTTTTAAGTTGTGCAATAGTTAGACTGGATATGCTATTGAGAGTCAGCCTTCTGATAGCCTGAATCTAGACTTGCTATAGTCAAAGGTCACTGATTTTCAAGCCTAAAGAATTTATTTTCAACATCAATATCAGGGGAGAGCGCGAACGCAGTCCCCCACTACCACAAATTATGCAGTCGAGATTCCCACATTTGAGGAATTCGCACGGGTCAGCACAGCCGAAGTGCAATGGCTGAGCCTCGCCATGGGTGAACCACCTTCATGATCATGGTGTCTCCCCTGCCAGGTAAGTATGAGTTGTACATGGCTCGCGTGCTGGACTGGTTCTCCCGCATAAGAGTCTACATCATGGTGCTAACCTTTTACTGACAACATGACAACCACACTTTGACAAAAAAAATGCAATCAGCAGTCTGCTATCCATATCCAAAAGATACAATTAAAAGACAACTTAATAGCGATTTAATGAATATACTTGTATCTTGGGTTGTTTCCCATCATGCACTTCTGTATTCATCTGGGGTCTCCAGCTACATGAAATCCACATCACAACCTCCTGTAGTACTATAGAGGAATTACTTCAACCACACCCCAGTTAAAAGTCCCTCTTAAGATCACCAAATCTGCTCTCAGACATTTAGAATACATATAACCTCAATTTAAGAGAATATTCAACAATGTTAAAACAGAAGTAGGATCTAATTTGAAGTTTCAATAATTCATTTGTACTACAAATTGTCAAAACATGTCAAAAGTCTGGCAGGGGCTCAATGGGTACCAAACACACAGTCCAGTGTTGCTGTTGAGGATGGTATTATTTAGAGTTAGATATGGTTTCACCTCATGCTGTTTTCCCCCTCCCTGCCGGATCCCTTTCTCCTGACCCCCCCCTGTTAATTCATTAAATCCCCCTCCCTGCCAGACACCGGTCTCTCCTCCCTCCACTACACTCAAGTTGATCACAGGTCACAACACAAAGACCAGAGCTACAGGGGGGACAATGGAGAGGGCGAACGAGCCGAATGACTTTTTCAACAGGTTTAACCAGCCCTTGTCCCCCCCCACCCCCACTGCAGCCATCTCTCCTCCTTCCCTCTACACACCTCCCCCCTGACCCCACAACACCCCCCATCTCCTCCCCCTCAACACAATCCCCGCCTCACATCACCACAGACCAGGTCAGAGGACAGCTGAGGAAGCTCCGGCCCAGGAAAGCAGCAGGCCTGGGCCGGACTGGGGGAACCACTACAACGGATCTTCAACCTTAGCCTGCAGCTAGGGAGAGTGCCCACCCTCTGGAAGACATCCTGCATCGTTCCGGTTCCCAAGGAGAACGGGCCCAGCGAGCTGATTGACTTCTGACCGGTGGCACTCACTTCACATCTGATGAAGATGTTGGAGCGGTTCTTCCTCAGCCTCCTCAGACCCCAGGTACAACACGCCCAGGGCCGGCTGCAGTTTGGGTACCAGCCAGATGTTGGTGTGGCGGATGCCATCCTCTACATGCTACGCCGAGTCCACTCCCATCTGGATAAGGGAAGCGGCGCAGTGAGGATTCTCTTCTTGGACTTCTCCAGTGCCTTTAATACTATCCAGCCCCCCATACTTCAGGACAAACTGAACAGGATGGGAGTGGACCCCTATCTGGTGCACTGGATCAAAGATGACCTCCCTGACAGGCCACAGTACGTCAGGCTGAAGGACACCACGTCTGACACTGTGGTCAGCAGCACTGGAGCCCCCCAGGGCACGGTGCTGGCCCCTCTTCTCTTCACCCTGTACACCTCGGACTTCTGTTACAACTCGGAGCTGTGTCACACTAACTGCCTACAGCTCAACACCTCTAAGACGAAGGAGCTGGTCATTGACTTTGGAAGGTCCAGACCAAGACCGCGACCAGTCCTGCTAGACGGAGCTGAGGTGGAGGCTGGGCCATCACACAAATACCTCGGGCTGTGGCTGGGTAACAAACTGGACTGGTCTACACACACCAGCCACCTGAACAGGAAGACGCAAAGCAGGTTGTACTTCCTGAGGAGATTGCGGTCGTTCAACATCTGCAGCAAACTGCTGTGGATGTTTCACCAGTCTGTGGTTACCAGCGTCCTCTTTTACACTGTGGTGTGCTGGGGGGGGGGGGGGGGGGGGGGGGCAGCACATCCAAGAAGGACGCCTCCAGACTGGATGAACTGATCAGGCGGGCCGGCTCTGTGGTCGGCATGAGGCTGGACTCACTGGTGACGGTGGCAGAGAGGAAGACACTGGACAAACTGCTGGACATTATTGACAATGACAGCCACCCCCTGCACACCGACATCAGCAACCAGAGGAGCCTGTTCAGTGGAAGGCTGCTCCTGCCCAAGGTCAGGACCAACAGCCTGAACTCCTTTGTCCCTCACGCCATCATACTCTACAACTCCTCACTCGGGGGGAGGAGGAAATTAGGGTAAAGAGGACAGAAGGGAAGGACTGGTAGCTACTCACTGTGCAATTAATAATTTATTCATACATACCTGGACACTCTTCTTCTTATTATTTTCTGTGCAATAACTTAATCCACCACTTAAGTGCAATAATTTAATTCCAGTCCTATTCTACACTTATCTTATTTGACTTTATTTTCTGTGAATCTTGTTTTCATTTCTATTTATTGTTTACTATATATATATATCCAAGAGTTTATTGTTTTCTGTTTATTGTTTACTTTCTATATTTAGCTAGGAGTCTATTGTTTTATCATATATATATATATATATATATATATATATATATATATATAGTATTTTTTATACCTCTTTTTGTACCTCTTATTGTATATATGTGTTTCTTTATTTACCTCTTTATTGTATACAAATGTTTCTCTGTAAGCTGCTGTCTAAGATGTGGGCTGGGTGTGGAGGAGGATGTTTCACAGTTGTTGTGGTGATGTGGGGTGTCTGAGGGTTTGGGGCTTATTGAAGCCATGGCTGGGTGACCTATTTAGAGTCCCCACAGAGACGGATATGCTGTATGGTGATATACAAAGTAATGAGTGTACAGGATGGGAAAGATGGTAGGCTTCAATTAATTGTGTAAAAGAAGCAATTTGGAGGCGTCGAAACCTGATGGTATTCAAAAACTTTTCAGTTTCAGCAGAATCGATTTTTAATTTAAGTATAACTTTGTTAAAGGATTATGTTTTGAGGGATAAGGAAAAATATGGAATTGTTGAATGTAAGGAACTCTGGAAGCTAGGGAACACTGAGTTATGTAGAAGGGTTGTAGAAACAGCCTGGCTATAACCACTTGTGTTATGTTATGATGTTATGTTGTATTGTATTTAATTTTGTGTTAACCTTTGAATGTGTTGGCCTTGAAACCATGTTGTAAAATGTAACTATTTGCGTTCAATAAATGCCTAAAAATTGACACTTGAAAAGGACTGTTTGCTGAGGATGACAGCCCTCGCCTGATTCTCAGACAGACACTGCCGTAGACTAGCTGGAATACTAGTAGTAGTGTGTACCTTGTGTGTCAGTCTCATGTTTGAAAATTATTGTGGACAAAAACACTTTTGTGAGGAGCCTATGGCCTAGATTTGTTATGTTCTGGGTAGGTCACCAAGTATTAAGAACAGTGGGGTTAAGACCTTCCTTAAATACACCTCATGCTGAGGAAAGGCCTTTGCTGTATGAAAGGGTAATAACCTCTGTGAAATCTGGAAACGGGCAAAATGCTGGTGCTTGAGGTAGGTGCTTGCTACATATCCGGTTTACTTCCGTACACGCACTCCATCAGAACAGCTCAGCTATTCTATTTTACCTCACATGTATTCAAACTTTATCACTAACTTAATTTGTTTCCAACCATTTTACATCTTTTAAATGGTGTGCATGTTTACTCCATTTAGACTTTTGAACTCTGTTCAAACCTTTTCACTTGGTTTAAGCCATTCCACATTTCTTTACATCTTAAACTAAGTGTCTTTACGAAAACATACTTTTTGCATTTTTGCATTCACAGCACTCATTGCATTTTCTAGTTTACAATGTAAGTAAATGGGGAAAAAACACTGACTTCAACCATAACAACTTATGGTGGCTAAAGTTCGTACACAAATTAGAATCCTGACTACCGGATACCTCACTAGGTAAGGTTACTCACTATTAGACTTGATTACTTTCAACAACTTATCAGGGGAGAGCGCGAACGCAGTCCCCCACTACCACAAATTATGCAGTCGAGATTCCCACATTTGAGGAATTCGCACGGGTCAGCACAGCCGAAGTGCAATGGCTGAGCCTCGCCATGGGTGAACCACCTTCATGATCATGGTGTCTCCCCTGCCAGGTAAGTATGAGTTGTACACGGCTCGCGTGCTGCACTGGTTCTCCCACATAACAGTCTACATCATGGTCCTCACATTTGACTGACAACATGACAACCACACTTTGACTAAAAAAATACAATCAGCAGTCTGCTATCCACATCCCAAAGATACAATTAAAAGACAACTTAATAGCGATTTAATGAATATACTTGTATCTTGGGTTGTTTCCCATCATGCATTTCTGTATTCATCTGGGGTCTCCAGCCATAGACATCTTATAAGTATCTGAGCTGCTCTGCCCGGTACAGGCGCTTAAGGCCTACATTGCTGCTACTGCTAGCATACGACAGTCAGAGCAATTGTTTGTGTGTCACGATGGCCCTAACAGAGGTTGTGCTCTCTCCAAACAGCGACTGTCCCACTGGGTTGTCGATGCCATTACACACGCCTATGGGGCCAGGGGCCAGTGGCCTCCCCCCCCGCCATCTGGGGTGAGGTGCCACTCCACCAGAAGCGTTGCAACTTCATGGGCTGCACTAAGAGGGGTGCCCCTGGAGGCTATTTGTGCTGCGGCATCGTGGACAACGCCTGGCACATTCACAAGGTTCTACCGGGTCAACGTCGCCGCCCCCCATCCAATGGGTGTGGTCCTAGGTCCAAGCTCTGCTGCCTCCAATGAGTGAGGTGGGTGTTGGATTCTTTGTGACCTTGTTGGTATGGTCATCCAGTGCTTGAAGCACCGCCTCTGGCGGTCATCCAGGATTCATAGAACCGTAGTTACATCTGTAACCTTCGAATTACGTCAACCACACCCCAGTTAAAAGTCCCTCTTAAACTCAACCAAAATGTATAGAAGCTTAACCAAGATCTTGTCCTAACTAGGTATGCCACGTTATCTATAATGTGAAAGTCATGCTCCTAACCAAATCTGCAATTTATGGATAAATAATTAGATGAATGAATTAGTTCATATTAATAGTATGCACAAAATGTAATGTCTGTATTTTTAAGTTGTGCAATAGTTAGACTGGATATGCTATTGAGAGTCAGCCTGAATCTAGACTTGCTATAGTCAAGTCACTGATTTACAAGCCTAAAGAGTTTATTTTCAACATCAATATCAGGGGAGAGCGCGAACGCAGTCCCCCACTACCACAAATTATGCAGTCGAGATTCCCACATTTGAGGAATTCGCACGGGTCAGCACAGCCGAAGTGCAATGGCTGAGCCTCGCCATGGGTGAACCACCTTCATGATCATGGTGTCTCCCCTGCCAGGTAAGTATGAGTTGTACACGGCTCGCGTGCTGGACTGGTTCTCCCACATAAGAGTCTACATCATGGTGCTCACATTTGACTGACAACATGACAACCACACTTTGACTAAAAAAATACAATCAGCAGTCTGCTATCCATATCCCAAAGATACAATTAAAAGACAACTTAATAGCGATTTAATGAATATACTTGTATCTTGGGTTGTTTCCCCATCATGCACTTCTGTATTCATCTGGGGTCTCCAGCTACATGAAATCCACATCACAACCTCCTGTAGTACTATAGAGGAATTACCTCAACCACACCCCAGTTAAAAGTCCCCCTTAAGATCACCAAATCTGCTCTCAGACATTTAGAATATATATAACCTCAATTTAAGAGAATATTCAACAATGTTAAAACAGAAGTAGGATCTCATTTGAAGTTTCAATAATTCATTTGTACTACAAATTGTCAAAACATGTCAAAAGTCTGGCAGGGGCTCAATGGGTACCAAACACACTTTAAGTCCAGTGGTGCTGTTGAGGATGGTATTATTTAGAGTTAGATATGGTTTCGCCTCATGCTGTTTTCCCCCTCCCTGCCGGATCCCTTTCTCCTGACCCCCCCCTGTTAATTCATTAAATCCCCCTCCCTGCCAGACACCGGTCTCTCCTCCCTCCACTACACTCAAGTTGATCACAGGTCACAACACAAAGACCAGAGCTACAGGGGGGACAATGAAGAGGGCGAACGAGCTGAATGACTTTTTCAACAGGTTTAACCAGCCCTTGTCCCCCCCCACCCCCACCCTCACTGCAGCCATCTCTCCTCCTTCCCTCTACACACCTCCCCCCTGACCCCACAACACCCCCCCATCTCCTCCCCCTCAACACAATCCCCGCCTCACATCACCACAGACCAGGTCAGAGGACAGCTGAGGAAGCTCTGGCCCAGGAAAACAGCAGGCCTGGGCCGGACTGGGGGAACCACTACAACGGATCTTCAACCTTAGCCTGCAGCTAGGGACAGTGCCCACCCTCTGGAAGACATCCTGCATCGCTCCGGTTCCCAAGAAGAACAGGCCCAGCGAGCTGATTGACTTCTGACCGGTGGCACTCACTTCAAGCCTCCTCAGACCCCAGGTACAACACACCCAGGACCGGCTGCAGTTTGGGTACCAGCCAGATGTTGGTGTGGCGGATGCCATCCTCTACATGCTACACTGAGTCCACTCCCATCTGGCTAAGGGAAGCGGCACAGTGAGGATTCTCTTCTTGGACTTCTCCAGTGCCTTTAATACTATCCAGCCCCCCATACTTCAGGACAAACTGAACAGGACGGGAGTGGACCCCTATCTGGTGCACTGGATCAAAGATGACCTCACTTACAGGCCACAGTACGTCAGGCTGAAGGACACCACGTCTGACACTGTGGTCAGCAGCACTGGAGCTCCCCAGGGCACGGTGCTGGCCCCTCTTCTCTTCAGCCGGTACACCTCGGACTTCTGTTACAACTCGGAGCTGTGTCGCATACAGAAGTACGCCGATGACACGGCCGTCGTTGGACGTATCAGGGGTGACGGAGAGGAGGAGTATCGGAGTCTGGTGGGGGACTTTGCTCTCTGGTGTCACACTAACTGCCTACAGCTCAACACCTCTAAGACGAAGGAGCTGGTCATTGACTTTGGGAGGTCCAGACCAAGACCGCGACCAGTCCTGCTAGACGGAGCTGAGGTGGAGGCTGTGCCATCATACAAATACCTCGGGCTGTGGCTGGATAACAAACTGGACTGGTCTACACACACCAGCCACCTGTACAGGGAAACGCAAAGCAGGTTGTACTTCCTGAGGAGATTGCGGTCGTTCAACATCTGCAGCAAACTGCTGTGGATGTTTCACCAGTCTGTGGTTACCAGCGTCCTCTTTTACACTGTGGTGTGCTGGGGGGGCAGCACATCCAAGAAGGACGCCTCCAGACTGGATGAACTGATCAGGCGGGCCGGCTCTGTGGTCGGCATGAAGCTGGACTCACTGGTGACGGTGGCAGAGAGGAAGGCACTGGACAAACTGCTGGACATTATTGACAATGACAGCCACCCCCTGCACACCGACATCAGCAACCAGAGGAGCCTGTTCAGTGGAAGGCTGCTCCTGCCCAAGGTCAGGACCAGCAGACTGAACTCCTTTGTCCCTCACGCCATCATACTCCACAACTCCTCACTCGAGGGGAGGAGGAAATTAGAGTAAAGAGGACAGAAGGGAAGGACTGGTAGCTACTCACTGTGCAATTAGCAATTAATAATTTATTCATACATACCTGGAGACTCTTATTATTATTTTCTGTGCAATAACTTAATCCACCACTTAAGTGCAATAATTTAATTACAGTCCTATTCTACACTTATCTTATTTGACTTTATTTTCTGTGAATCTTGTTTTCATTTCTATTTATTGTTTACAATATATATATATATATATATATATATATATATATATATATATCCAAGAGTTTATTGTTTTGTTAATTGTTTACTTTCTATATTTAGCTAAGAGTCTATTGTTTTATCATATATATATATCCAAGAGTTTATTGTTTTCTGTTTATTGTTTACTTTCTATATTTAGCTAAGAGTCTATTGTTTTATCATATATATATATATAGTATTTTTTATACCTTTATTTTTTATTTACCTCTTTATTGTATACAAATGTTTCTCTGTAAGCTGCTGTCTAAGATGTGGGCTGGGTGTGGAGGAGGATGTTTCACAGTTGTTGTGGTGATGTGGGGTGTCTGAGGGTTTGGGGCTTATTGAAGCCATGGCTGGGTGACCTATTTAGAGTCCCCACAGAGACGGATATGCTGTATGGTGATATACAAAGTAATGAGTGTACAGGATGGGAAAGATGGTAGGCTTCAATTAATTGTGTAAAAGAAGCAATTTGGAGGTGTCGAAACCTGATGGTATTCGAAAACTTTTCAGTTTCAGCAGAATCGATTTTTAATTTAAGTATAACTTTGTTAAAGGATTACGTTTTGAGGGATAAGGAAAAATATGGAATTGTTGAATGTAAGGAACTCTGGAAGCTAGGGAACACTGAGTTATGTAGAAGGGTTGTAGAAACAGCCTGGCTATAACCACTTGTGTTATGTTATGATGTTATGTTGTATTGTATTTCATTTTGTGTTAACCTTTGAATGTGTTGGCCTTGAAACCATGTTGTAAAATGTAACTATTTGCGTTCAATAAATGCCTAAAAAAATTGACACTTGAAAAGGACTGTTTGCTGAGGATGACAGCCCTCGCCTGATTCTCAGACAGACACTGCCGTAGACTAGCTGGAATACTAGTAGTAGTGTGTACCTTGTGTGTCAGTCTCATGTTTGAAAATTATTGTGGACAAAAACACTTTTGTGAGGAGCCTATGGCCTAGATTTGTTATGTTCTGGGTAGGTCACCAAGTATTAAGAACAGTGGGGTTAAGACCTTCCTTAAATACACCTCATGCTGAGGAAAGGCCTTTGCTAACCTCTGAAATCTGGAAACGGGCAAAATGCTGGTGCTTGAGGTAGGTGCTTGCTATATATCCGGTTTACTTCCGTACACGCACTCCATCAGAACAGCTCAGCTATTCTATTTTACCTCACATGTATTCAAACTTTATCACTAACTTAATTTGTTTCCAACCATTTTACATCTTTTAAATGGTGTGCATGTTTACTCCATTTAGACTTTTGAACTCTGTTCAAACCTTTTCACTTGGTTTAAGCCATTCCAAATTTCTTAACATCTAAGTGTCTTTACGAAAACATACTTTTTGCATTCACAGCACTCATTGCATTTTCTAGTTTACAATGTAAGTAAATGGGGAAAAAACACTGACTTCAACCATAACAACTTATGGTGGCTAAAGTTCGTACACAAATTAGAATCCTGACTACCGATACCTCACTAGGTAGGGTTACTCACTATTAGACTTGATTACTTTCAACAACAATATCAGGGGAGAGCGCGAACGCAGTCCCCCACTACCACAAATTATGCAGTCGAGATTCCCACATTTGAGGAATTCGCACGGGTCAGCACAGCCGAAGTGCAATGGCTGAGCCTCGCCATGGGTGAACCACCTTCATGATCATGGTGTCTCCCCTGCCAGGTAAGTATGAGTTGTACACGGCTCGCGTGCTGACCTGGTTCTCCCACATAAGAGTCTACATCATGGTGCTAACATCTTACTGACGACATGACAACGACAATGCCTTGACTAAAACAATACAAATAAACAATCAGCAGTCTGCTTTCCATATCTTAAATACATAATTAAAACAGTACATAACAGCAATATAATGAATATACTTGCATCTTGGTGGTTTCCCATAATGCATTTCTGTATTCTTCTTCTGTGGTCTCTAACTATGTGAAGCCACATCACTACCCTCTGTAGGACTACTGAGGAATTACAACCACATGTCAGTGAAATGTCCCTCTTAAACTCACCAAATCTGCTTCTCAGACATTTAGAATATATATTACCCCCAATTTAAGTGAGAACATTAAACATTGTTAAAACCGAAGTCTAATCGAATTTAACGTGTCAATTTATTTATACAAATTTGTAAGTTTTTTTGAATAATTGCCAAAATATTTCAATAATCTGACATGTCCTTCAGTGGGTTCCTGACCTATGCTCACTTTCAATCCTAACCATTTATTTTTCACATCAATATCAGGGGAGAGCGCGAACGCAGTCCCCCACTACCACAAATTATGCAGTCGAGATTCCCACATTTGAGGAATTCGCACGGGTCAGCACAGCCGAAGTGCAATGGCTGAGCCTCGCCATGGGTGAACCACCTTCATGATCATGGTGTCTCCCCTGCCAGGTAAGTATGAGTTGTACACGGCTCGCGTGCTGGACTGGTTCTCCCACATAAGAGTCTACATCATGGTGCTAACATCTTACTGACAACATGACAACCACACTTTGACTAAAAAAATACAATCAGCAGTCTGCTATCCATATCCCAAAGATACAATTAAAAGACAACTTAATAGTGATATAATGAATATACTTAATGAGCATCTTAGTTGTTTCCCATCATGCATTTCTGTATTATTTTGGGGTCTCCAGCTATAACAATGTGAAGCCACATCCCAACCCTCTGTAGGACTATTGCGGAATTACATCTACCACATATCAGTTAAAAGTCCCTCTTAAACTCACCAAATCTGCTTTTCAGACATTTAGAATATATAGCATATATTAGCCCAATTTCAGTAATAACATTTAACATTGTTAAAACCGAAGTCTCATTTGAAGTGTCAATAATTAATTTCAACTAATTTCTAAGGTTTTTAATGTATAAAATATCAAAACATGTAAAAAGTCTCGCATTTCCACCGCCAACAGTACCCTTATGGTAGGGCTGTGCAATTAATCTAATTTTGATCACGATTTCGATTATTGGATCAAACAATCTCCAAATTAATAAAATCGAGTTGGAACGATTCTTTTGAAAAAAAAAAAAAAAATTTAAGTTCAAGACAAGTTAAATGCATTTTATTTTCAAACTCAAAAAAGAATCGTTAAAGTAAGTAAAAGAGATATTGGTATCTCACAATCGTTTACGGCAGCAATATTTAAAAAAAACAGGCCACCAACGAAGTTTACAGACTCTACGCGAAGATGCATGAGACGCGGTAAAGCAGAAGAAAAGAGAATGAAATTGATAATGGATACCAATTCCAGAAAAATAATTATTTGAATCGAAATGAATTCATTTATTGCTGGTTAGTAAGCACATAATATACACCATAAGAAAAGAAAATGCCAACTTCACATTTAAGAAAGACTACTGGGGGCAGTTAATTTCAACATCAACATGTTTAGCCTCTTTTTTTCTAAATATTCCCGTTGGCCAAGTCCGACCTAAGTGATTCTCACTGTTGGCGATAACCTGATTGAAATCAATACGAGAAGAACGCATGGTTCAAAGAGCGCTTGCTGAAGTCAATCTTCTGAAAATTGTAGTTTCACGCTAGAGGTCAGCAATACCCGCTGTTGCACAAGAGTCAAATTCATTTTAAAACAGTGCAGTCTTTTCCTATGTTCGAAAGGAAGCACCTTTTCATCTCTCCTTGACCTGAGGACATTTTCCACAAAGGTTAAGGAAAGGAGGCATAAAGGTTAGGAGATTTGACTATTCGTAGAGGCCCCCTGTCTGTCCCCCACTTTTAGTTGATATGTGTGTTCACCTTCATCCTGTTCTCATCCTCCTCCCTGCCTGGCATCTGTCTCCAAATGGCCCTTTCCTTGTCTCATGGTCAACAACAGATCCCTCTCAGACCAACGGGTCGGGGGGCCATCTTGCCCAGGTATCACCACTAGAGATAATCTGATTGATCGGACACCGATCAGGATCGGCCGATATTGGCTAAAAAACATGATCGGAGAACCCCAAAAAAGCATATCACAGAAAGTAAATTACTCGCAAACTCGTAAATTACTTTCTCAACTTTTTTTCCCCTGCATGCAGCGCGCAGACATCAAAGCGGAACTTGCCAGTGGCAGCACGAGTTGTCCCGTCTACAACATCATGCTACACTGCCAGGATTTCACAGGGTCACTGTAAAGGAGGCGGTTTTACGTTCAGTGTTATTTACTGAGAACTTGCATAACTCATGTACACCCAGATAAGTATCCAATGTGCCGCGCGCTTTACCCTACATTCAACAGTATGCTTGCAGGCACATTTCATTACCGTACATACAGCAGTATGCGTGCAGGCATATTTCAGCACCTTATACGACGGTCAGTCTGCGGAGACTTTGGTGCACGCATTTAGCGGCATGTTTCAGTGGGTTTCGCAGAGGAAGAAATGCCATGGATTCTGTGATCTCCCTGGATTCGGATGTGAAGAAAGCCATGGTTAATAAAGAGTGAGCAGTTGCAGTGTTTTTGGATATTGATAACTTATGACATGTTGTGGAAGGAGGGGCTCATCGTTAAGCTGTATGATGCAGGGATTCGAGGGCGTATGCTTAACTGGGTACAGGACTTTTTAAAGAACAGGGTAATTCAGGTTAGGGTGGGGGAGGTGTTGCATTGCATTCAGAATGGAACACCACAGGGAAGTGTAATAATGGTTTTATTTAATGTAATGGTGAACGAGGGTTAGTGAATGATATTGCAAGATCTTTATTCGCTGTTTGAGTGTGTATTGGCATATTTTGTCTTGGTGTGATTTCAGTGTGACATTGAATGTCATTGAATTTGCTCACATATTTCTTTAATATTGTTTTGATTTGTATTTCAAATGTGTGAAACGTGTGAAACAATGTTTTGGAATGACATTTTTAAAGACATTGGATCAGGGTTTGGTTTCTCATTGTTTCCAGACGACGAAACAATGTGGAAAAGAGGCAGGAACATCAAACACAACAGAGAAAAGAAGGAGGCAATAAATAAAATAATGGACTGGGGAAGAAGGTGGGGATTTAAAATAAACAGAAAAAAACAATTATGTTGTATTTGACAATAAGAAAACTAAGTGTCAAGGTTTATTAATGTATGTGCAGGCAGTAGAGAGACTAAAATAGTTTCAATTATTGGGAATATTTTGTGATGAAAGATTGACTTATAAAAAGCATCTAGACAGCGTTGTGAGCAAGTGTGGAAAAGTTATAAATGTCATGCGGCCCCTCATCAGGAAGTTTGTGGGGTACTGGCCAGGATACACAGAAAATGATTTACAGGGCAATGGTCAGATTGAGGATAGATTATGGGTGTTTGTGTTACGGGACGGCAGCAAAATTCTCAATTCTCAAGAGATTCGATGTAGTGCAGGCAAAGGCACTGAGAGTCGTCTCAGGGGCCTTCCGTTCCACCCCAATCGCAGCCTTACTTGTAGAAATGGAGGAGACCATCCTCTGATCCATTGGGTATCAGAAGATGTAAGCTGGCAATGCAGTATATATTAGGCCTGGGCAATAACACAATAAATGATCGTATTGTGATAGACTTTTGATCAATAAATATAAAACATGTTCAATATATATCGATAAGAGACTGGACCACCGAATCTAGCAGCTGGGTTTGTTACACAAACACGGTTCCATACTTATTTACAATATTTGAGTGTTTTTCATTGTTGTGTCGACATTGGAGTATTTATCAATGAAGAACAGTGGAAGGTCAAATTAAGTTTTAAACAGAAGTGTTTAAATCTAGCATTGTAATTCCTAGTCTTTTTAGGTCATTACAATTATCAATAGCTATTGATATCGATCAATATGATCAAGTTATATCGTGATATGTCTTTCAGCCATATCGCCCAGGCCTAGTATATATGTAAATTAAGACATCAAGGGGAGAATGGGGGGGGGGGGGGGGGGGGGCTGGCTTTGGAAGGTGCATGGGAGTGGGGAGGAGCAAGAGTGAAAAGGCAGTGTTTCATTTTTAAAGTCAATGAGGGGATGGGGAGAATGGAGTTTGGGGAGGAGGGGGTGGCCCCTATAGCTCACTGGCCAGCTATACCTCCATGGATTCTACCAGTGCCAGAGATAGATCCAAGTATATTATCTTATGAGAGAGCTGCAACATTTGGGGCATCGTAAAGGAAAGGATGAAGAACACTTGGGGACAGTTTTTTGCATCCCAGATTTGGATGTTATCAAATATAAGCGACTGTTTGAGGGGGTTTCAGTGTACACTACAGAGCTGCTTGCAATGATCTGGGCTATGCAGGGTGGAGGAGGTCAGACTCAGGTCTGACTCTGCATCAGTGCTGATGACATTCAGTGACGGACTGGGAGCAAAAAACACCCCGGGCATTTGTGCATTATAACCGGCCGTGGGTGGTGGGTGTAGTTGTTGACGGGGGGGGGGGGGTTGTTTTTGCGCGGACACGATTGTTGACGGGGGGGGGGGGGGGGGGAGATAGATAATGCGGGGCCGCCGTCGCAACGGTGGGGCAGCGCGATCCCAACGAGCATGCCACTCCGTGATTGGCCGGCCCAAATGGCCCACGAGAGGCCAAACGGCCCACGAGAAGCCGCGGCCCTACTGGCATCTGCCCAAATGCCAGACCGTCCAGTCCAGTCTGTCCGAACGGTCACGTCCTCAGGCTTCAGGACTCCTTCCATCAGCCCACACAATTTGTTGAAGGACCTGCGGGTCATGCGAAAGTTTTCTTTCCACTCTTCGTCGTTAAATTCAATCAAAACCACTCTCTCCCACCAGTCTTTGCTTCTGACCCGCATCCAGCATGTTCGTGGAGACCTTCTTTGCAGCAGAGAGACTGCAAAGTTCAACAACAAATTGTTGGTCCACATGACACCCTCCTCTAGCATTTTGCTGGTGGCGTCTTTCCTCCGAAATCACTAAAAGCAAGAGCGCCACAGTGTAACTATTTTGAATAATAATCGCGTACATAACATACAAAATGAGGGAGGATGTAGCTTCGAGTTGCTCTTTGTGCGCCATCTGTCTCGAATGTGTTTGTTGTTGCTGGTGATGTAAAGAGGTCAACCGGTGGCTCTATTACCACTAGTTGAAATGGGCACAGCGCCACCTATCGTACCGGGGCATGACGCGCTTCGGCCAATGAATCGATTTACTCACCGCCATGTATACGCAGACAATTGCAGTTGTCCAATTGCGGAGCATAGTCAAGCTATGGCTTTAATCGAATTAAGCTGTGCATGTAAACGTACTGATTGAGGGAGGGAGGGCTTGGAGCAAGGTCGGACCTCATGGTGGAGCTTCATACCCTGATGTACAGGACTGAGCAGGCGGTAGAGTTAGTGGGGTTCATGTGGGTCCCAGCTCATGTAGGGATAGAGGGCAATGAGCTAACTGATGGGGCAGCGAAAAGGGCTTTAAGAAGGGAAGATGTGGACGTAAAAGTGAGGCTGGGGTCAACTGAGTATAGGTCAATCATAAAAAAGAACATCATGGCTGTGTGGCAGGAGGAGTGGGATGGGAAAAGAAGGGGAGGCATTACTACAGCTTGCAGAATACAGTCACAAGGGGCAAGTGTTTTTTGGGAAAAGTAATGAGGCATACAGTCATGATGACTGGCTGGGGCATTGTGGACTGGCATGGCACTTGCAAAAACTGGGGAAACATGAAGATGGACTATGTGGATGTAACATATCCTGATGGAATGTACTGGACTCACGCTACAGAGGGAACAGCTGTATGCAGCAGTGGAAAGCCAGGGAACAACATCTGTTACACTAAAGAGCCTTCTAAATCCCATTGAGAACCAGCCTGGGACTAGAAAAGCTGTCCTGGGTTTTATAACGGCCACTGGATTGTTCCTATGGAAATAGGATAAGCCAATTGAGGCGTTCTGGATTTTTTTAAATTTTATTTTGTCCTGTGGGTAGGGGTGGGCGATATGGCAAAAATATATCACGATTTTTTTCAGGCAGGATCACGATCCACAATCACGAGAGAGGATTCTCGACCTGCTGTCACTTGCCACGGTGTGTTTTGCTATACATCTATTATATATTGCACATAACTTAAATGTGATCTCATTCAGTTGTTTTCCCCTTTGCTTTAGTTTCTAGGAAAAAATAACTGGATGAGGCCTTGGTGAACATGGTGGTTAAGGATAGCCAGCCGTTCTCCTTGGTCGAGGATGAAGGCTTCAGGGGTTTAGTTAATAAACTTGATCCTACCTATTTTCTTCCAACCAGACAGGTATATGGAATAATATACATTTGCAGTTTGTGAACAAAATGTCTAAAATTTTATTCTTTGTTGTTCTTTGATATAACTTTGTTTTCTGATTTCCTCAGGCTTTAAAGGCTATGGTTGCTGACAAGTACAGCAAAGCCAAAGGAGGCCAAAGCCTGTGTCCTGAAGGCGACTGCAGTCAGCCTTACTGCTGATATGTGGACCTCCATCAACATGGACGCGTATTTGGCCGTCACTTGCCATTTCCTCAATGATAACAATGAACTAAACACAATAGTTCTAGGGGTACAGCATTTCCCACAGTCCCATACTTCAGCAAACTTGGCGGCTGCCAAAGCTGGTATTATGGAGGAGTGGGGGGGGGGGGGGGGGGGGGAAATCAGGCATAAAGTTACATGCCTAGTAACAGATGCTGCATCCAACATGCTCGCCGCAGGCAGGGAGCTCAACCTTAGGCATACCGTCTGCATTGCCCACACCATCAACCTGATGGTAAAAAAAGCTCTTGATCAGACACCTGGACTTCCAGAACTGCGCAACACAGGCAAGAAAAGTGGTGAATCTCTTCAGATGCAGCACCACTGCTAAAGTATGTTATATTGTACAAGCATTACACACACATATACATGTATATTCAGTCTGTATTGTACACCATGTTTTATTATGTGACAGACTCTGACCATAGTTTTGTCTCCCTGATATTTTTATTGCTCTGTGTAAAGGAAAGATTTGTGCAGTTCCAGGTGCAGTTGGGACGTCCCACTCACAAACTAATGAAGGAAGTGGACACACGGTGGAACAGTACATTCCACATGTTGGAGAGGATGCATGGAGAACGAGAACAAGTGAGTGCAGCCATGGCTTCCCTCCAAACTGAGTGTGAGAAAGTGAAACCTTTCTCACTTCCAGCGACAGGACGGTTCGCTATGTTCGAAATGGTCCCCCCGACACATGGTATGGCCTAATGGGCCTTGATTGGTCCACCTGTGACTAATTAGGTGGCCTATTTAAGGGGTGTTGCATTGTTTGTTTGGAGGGTTAAGGAAGAGGTGGCTTGACGTGAGGCCGCTAAATTATGCTGTATTTCAGCTAGAAAATTGCCAACAGCTTTTCTTTTATTCTTTTCAAATGTTCATTTGTATTTTTGGAACCATTGATTTATTTTGTTTATTTATTGTTCGGTTTGTTTTGGGAAGTGAATAAAACTTCTTTTTGGAATTACCCTCGTCTCACTCTTGAAACCAGTTGACCACATCCCGAAGTGGAGTGAGCCGAGAGGTTCATTTCCACACTGAGGTAACACCATTAACCTCAGCGGAATATGTTGTTGTTGAGGAGTGCCTTGGTGTGCTCTCCCCATTTAATGACTATAGAGCTATCTGTGGAAAAGAAAGTGTCTGCTTCCAAGGTCATTCCAATGATGAAGATGTTGGACTTTGCAATGGGAGAACAGATTCCACGTAAGCAAACTACAATGGCCAAGCAGCTTGCAGAACATGTGTATCGCCAGCTGAGGGAGAAGCTCAATCAATTTCAAAGTATGAGCATCCTTACTTTGCCAACTCTGCTGGACCCAAGGTTCAAAACACTTGGCTTTCTCAGCCCAGCCAAGGCCGATGAGGCGGTGCACAGACTAACTGCTGAATGCACATCCATCATTTCCAACCAAACACCACCACATCCTCCATCAACGCAGCTACCAACAGCTGGTGTAGATGAAGGACCTTCCACCTCCATCTCCACCTCCACTGGTATGTTCAGTTCTGCACTATGATGGCATTTAATTTTCACATATAATAACCTTGTATTTTTTTTTTCTCAGGTTATCTGTGGCGCCATTTAGATGCCACTGTGCAGCATAACCGACAGACACAACTCAACCGCTGATGCCATAGTGGAAGTCCAAAGATATGACAGAAACTCAAATACACAGAACTGAAAATCCGCTGACATTTTGGAACACACACAGAACACTTCACCCAAACTTGTTTGTGCCCAGTCAAAGATTTTATGTACACCGGCTTCTTCAGTTCCCTGTGAGAGTCCTTTCGAAGGCAGGAGAAGTGGTTTCAAAAAAGAGAAACCGACTATCTCCAAAGGCAGTGGAACAGTTACTCTTTTTAAACAAAAATAATTAATCCCACCTCCCAGTTACACCAAGCATTGTACCTCTTCCCCTGTGTCACACAAGCATTTTCATATTCAGAAATACTGATCTCATTACAAAAGCACTTCAACAGCACTATACTCAGTAAGGTTTAATTTAATATAAACATACATCTAATACGTCTAACGAGTAAAACGATGCGTCCTAGAAGTAAGCCATAATATGAGGCTTTTCAAGATGTTTTGTGTGGTGCGAGTGCTATGACTTTGGGCTAATGATTTATCGACCGGGGTTTGATTCTTGTCTTCAACTTTATTAACTCGCGTTCATTCTCATAAAATATCTCTATTTATTACCAAAAGCCACTATATGAATAGTTAGTCGAAAGTCGGACAACACAACACACTGGGCTGGTTTTGTGTTCAAACCAAAGTATTCACATTTTATTTTTATTGTATTGTATTGACCAGTAGGGGTCCCCACTGTGCATTTGAAGCCTCGAGAAATGAACCTCTTTTCAACACATTTGGCTGGAAGGCTTCAAGGTGTTATGAAGCTTCATCTCGCCATCACTAACCTTGACAACATCCACAGCCTAGTCAGGTTGGAACTCAATCTCCCGCCCCAGAATTCGCCAGCGCACAGCCATGATGCCGAAGGTGTTTTCAATGACCCGTCTGGCTCTGGAGAGGCGGTAATCAAAAGGTCTGCTTCTGTTCCCAAAAGCGTCCCTATTAAAAAAACAACAACATTGCATGTTAAGAACATGATTGTACAACAGTCGCAAATATTTGACGTGACACGAAAATACAAGATGCAGCACAGTCATGAGATGTTATGGTTCGAAAAAACAATGTAAAGTGTGTGGAATTAGTATGTTCGTTGTATAGTTTGTTACATACCTGGAAAGGGGCGCGTGATGTTGTTGTGCAGGGGGAAGGCAGCATCAGCTGGCGGGGGCAGATTCAGCTCATGTTCGAGCAACATTGCTCCAAATGTGCTGCGCTGGAAAATACCGCCGTCGCTCTCCCATCCATACCCTCCCACGTCCACCATGGTGAAGCCGGACACCGTGCAGGAAGCTAGTTTGTAGCTTGCCGCTACAGCGTGTTGGTTACCACCCGAAGCCAAAATCCTCAGCATCACGGCCAGTCTTTCTGCGACATTCACGGGCATGTTGTGTGGGCCCTGATGGTGTATCAAGGGCTGCACACGCCGAAGTAGGTCGTCAAACCTTTCCGCTGACATTCGAAAATAGCGAAAGTGCATCTCTGCGTCCAGATTTCGCAATGGTCGGACAAGAGTCACATATTCGCCCGTCCTCTGCCTCGATTGGTTTAAAGGATGTACAGACCACCTCCGCTGTTGTCTCCTCTTTCATCTTCGTTGCATCAACAGTAGTTGATGCAACGAATAGCAATATTCTTTGCTCAATTTCGATCAGATTAAACTGAAACGCCAGTCGCTCTCTCTCGGACTCCATCGTTCACTGTGACTAGGGCAAAGCCAGAAGATAAATACGATAGGGCAAAGCTGGAAAAATTTTACAAAAATAAATCGCTCCCCTACCGTTTTGGTGATGAATTGCATAGTGACACGTAAACCCGACGCAGAACCATAAACGTTCACGACTACGTCGAAGCGTCTGCGTGGGCCTTGCATTGTGTGAACGTGGGACCATAAAGTGCCCTCTAGGCCGTATCCTCTTTGTTTGAAACAGGTTATCAACTTAATCAATATCAAGTGCCACTATGCATATCACAAAATTAGGCTATAAAATGAAAAACAAAAACGGAATCGAAACTGCACAGCGCAAACAATGACGTGACTACTTAAACAGGAGACTGCAGCAGGAGTAAAGCCTATAGCCTATCTGCAAGAAATAATCATTTCTTAATGTTGTTTGCTTGAAACACCCATCTATCAACTTGATCTGGATCAAGTGCGGCTCTCTTTTTATTCAAGATGTTACCTGCGGCGGAGGACACACGTTCAGAGCACACAGACGTGCCTGACACAGATATTTGCACGTCTATGTTGAGAGAAGCGGGTATTTGTTGCAGCCCGTCTTTCCACCAGTACAGCGTGTTGCTGTCAGCGTGGATGACTTGGGGTCGCAATTTACCGCTCAGGCTGGCTGCTCCGTGCATTATCCATTTTCGAATCAGGATATATTATTCGCTTGATTAGCGCGCCCGCGAATGGATGAGATGGCAAAAAATAAAATAAAAAGTAAAACCAAACTGTCTAATCATAGTCTGTAAAAAATGCGCTACACAACATGGCACTTTATATATCGATTATATATATTCGAATACGGATATGTCACGTCATACTCAATTGCATTTTCGAATATTGAATAAAAAGACAGCCCTAATGTGCACTGTAGCACAATACTAACAATCTCTCTGTAAAGACAGATCGCGGAGACATTTGAATCGTTCACAATCTAATACCGTCATATCGCACACCCCTACCTGTGGGTGGCAGCAAAAATAAAAGGGGGATACAAAAATAAAAAATAAAGAGTCTATTGGAACAGAAACTGGTGCTTGCCGCCTACCTAGATTTATTATAGATAAAAGATATGGAAGATTCCCATTCCCCTGCCATTCAGTGATCGGCAAATCATGAATTTGGTGATCAGTAATCAGTGATCTGATCAGAGCATCTCTAATCTCCCCCCCCACCCCTGTTTAGGGGTATCTTGTGTGAGCCCAGGAATTAAGTATTTAACCAAGTATTAACTTCATTCCAAATAAGCCCACTTCATGATTTGTTGATCAAAATCTCTTTCTATTCAATATGTAATCTCTTAGCTCTGAAGCTATTTTAATTTGGTCGCTAGCCTAGCACAAGCGATTTCTGCAACTAGAAGGACTGAATGAAAAGTGTTGAAAACAGTCTACAATGATTAATAACACACTTGCTCACTTGGAAATGATGTCCGATGTCCAAAATTCCGAACTACCCCTTTAACGTTGTGTATGCTATTGAGAGTCAGCCTTCTGGTAGCCTGAATCTAGACTTGTTATAGTCAAAGGTCACTTAGTCAAACTATAGCATTTATTTTCCACATCAATATCAGGGGAGAGCGCGAACGCAGTCCCCCACTACCACAAATTATGCAGTCGAGATTCCCACATTTGAGGAATTCGCACGGGTCAGCACAGCCGAAGTGCAATGGCTGAGCCTCGCCATGGGTGAACCACCTTCATGATCATGGTGTCTCCCCTGCCAGGTAAGTATGAGTTGTACACGGCTCGCGTGCTGGGCTGGTTCTCCCACATAAGAGTCTACATCATGGTGCTAACAAACCGTAATCCCAAATTATCTATAATTTTGTCAAAATACTCCTTAATACTGCCCGAAATATGGTATTTCTTTGGTTCAGATTGTGTTAAAAAAATGGCTGAATTATTGCAGATTTATGTGAAAATGTGATTATGCAAAAGAGTTGCCATTAGCCAACCAATCACAAGTCTGCTTCAGGGAACCCCAGAGGCCTCAAATTACGTGCGCCCATCAATGACCTTGCCCTTTGGTTAGGTTCTGTTCTGATAGCTAACAACATGACGTCACTGGGTCAATTTCAGCTAAACACTGAAGAAGGTTATCAGAGAGTTATAATTCATAATGATAGTCAAAGGGGTTCTACACTCCACAACATTTATTTTCAACATCAATATCAGGGGAGAGCGCGAACGCAGTCCCCCACTACCACAAATTATGCAGTCGAGATTCCCACATTTGAGGAATTCGCACGGGTCAGCACAGCCGAAGTGCAATGGCTGAGCCTCGCCATGGGTGAACCACCTTCATGATCATGGTGTCTCCCCTGCCAGGTAAGTATGAGTTGTACACGGCTCGTGTGCTGGACTGGTTCTCCCACATAAGAGTCTACATCATGGTGCTAACATAATTTGGTAACAACATGAACAACAACGACTTGGCTATCAAACCACAGTCAGTATTCTGATATTCATATCTAAAAGATACAATTGAAAGACTACTAGAATTATATTTATAGTTGTATCTTTGTCGTTTCCCATCATGCAATGCTGTAATCTTCTTCTGAGGTTTCCCGTTTTGTAACAAAGAGGCGCATCACTGCCCTCTGCAGGACATCTTAGGATCTGCATCAACAGAATGTCAAGCTCCCACAAGTGCAGCAAAGTGACACAAAGGACGGCCTGTCACATATAGAATAAATAAGGGTCAAGACAACTGTAGCTTGCTTCCAGTGGGGCGCTACAAGATATGAAAACAGCTCCTGTATCAGCCTTAAATTTCCCCCCAAGACAGAATTTCTACGCCTTAAAATCGATATATATAGCAACGCAATAATGGACGTGGACAAAAGCCAGAGAAAAGGTTACAAAAAATACTAAGTGAGGGAGTTGAGAAGAACATAAGGTTTAACTTTGTTTTTTAGTTGGCAGTGACTACGTGTATATTACCATATATCATTAAATGGACGTTGGAATCAGCCAAATACGAGCTAGCAGCTGGACCAGCTAAATGGCTCTAGTATGTTTGTTTACATATGACAATGGTTCACACTATTAAGGAAAGGAAAGGCATGCTTTTAATCAGCAATGCCATAAACGTTTGCTGAAATGAACTACATGGTACCAGAAGCACATTTCTGAACATATTGAACACACTTTTAAAAAATACCGCGATAATGCCGAAAACCGGGATAATTTGTCACAATAACCGTGAGGTTAAATGTTCATTCCGTTACATCCCTAGTGTACACATGCAACATAAATATTCACGACTTCAAATTGACTCTTTACACATGTGTGACTCTAGTGTAGCATGCTAAATACCTTTTGCTACAATAATATCGTATAAAAAAATAAAATCGTAACTTTAGGGGATAAAACTGGTCCCTGGAACGCAGCATACCCAAAAAAAATACTACGTAGTCGGAATCAAGCCAAAGTATTGATGTAAATCAAAGTTTAACATGTAGGCCTACAACTTTATCATTCTGTTTCTTCTCATTTCATGTTGACTTGGCAACAATAAGTAAAGCGTTCAAATTAATGTCAGTAAAACGTCTGAACTAGGGCCGACTCACTTGTTTGAAGACGACGGTTTTCGAAGGACGTCGCGCCACGAGGAGACCGATCCGCTTTAGCGCTCAGTGCTACGGTCGAGGTCAGAGGTCAAAGGTCACGGCACGGGTGGCCTTGGCGGTGTTTTAATTAAAGTAGCGGCCGTTTAAGATGTAATTAACCCAATCTCACACGAGAGACGCAAAGCAAAGCGACGTAGAAAAGATCCCCCCCCCCCAAAAAAAGACCACACTTTACACGTCAACGGTGTGAAGTCGTTGGCGTGTTGGGGGCCGAGAAACACGGCGAGCATTTAGCCTTGACCCAAACATCGTAATTAAATATTAATCGGTTACAAAAACGTATATAATTAATTAAACAATGACATAAACCCATATACAAACACAAACGTCATTAGATACGGTAGAACGCCCGTTCAGTGTTCGACCTACTTTCTCCCGTCGCGATCCGGTTTCTGCTCCGTCGTCGACGCCGGGGGCCCCGGCTCCATACCGCGGCCCTCACTTCGCTTTTCCAAAAGGTGAACCAACGTTGTCCAGTACACACAAAACGGTGTCAAAGTAACAAAAAACTAACCACTGGGGTTAAATGTTGTTGTTTGGCTCATATTTGATCAATAGTTCCATCGATACGTCACTTCGATTGGACTGGCGCATCAGATAGCAACGGCCGGACGGTATTCCCAGATACACCTACACATCAGACCATACATGGCTGTACATCCGACCGGCCCCTCCAGCGACTTAATTGGCTTGCAGCACGCCCCGCCCCTTTTTATGGAAAGCTAATTACACTCGCCATATACTTTAATGTACTTTAATCTACTTTAAATAGCAGTATAAAAACCTAACCAATTTAAAACAAAGATACATGACAGGTAGCCTAATTAGAACAACTTTCATCAAACTTAATTTGCAGAATCAACAGCGATTGCAGGGAGTGCATCGCTCAAAGGTAGATGCAGGTAGATAAGGACCATGGGATGTGAACTAAGAAGTCACTCTATTAAGGAAATATGTTACAATTAATGCTTAGGAGTCTATCATTTACAGGCAGACTTGTTCAGGTATGCAATGCAAATGCGCACAATAAAAGTTAATATCATAATACCAGGCACACCCAGATAAAGTGAGGTGCCATTCAGATCTTGATAAAATAGATATTGATACTCGCTCCAACATGCATGTATTCTGTGGAGTGTGTCATATTTTCTATTGATGGGTATGCTAAGGAGAAAACTTTGTTTTATTTGTGACCAGCATCTCCTTTACTCTGCACGTGCCTTATGATTCCTCACCTCCAACCCTTGGTCGAACACACCTGATGACATATTGCACAGTACAACTGTAGCCCCCCCCCCCCCAATGTACAAATACACATATAAAATTGTCATCATCTTTGGGGTTGCCCCACAAAAACAAGTTGGGCTAGTCGGTCCCAAAGAAAAAAAAAATACATATTTTTATTGAAAGAACATCACAGTTACATAAAAAAGAAAAAAAACAGCTCACTTTCAACCAACATGCAAGCTACGTGGTCTCAGAGATGGCATGCAGACATAACAACCACCATAGCAACAATTGAAACGGTTGCATCAACAAACAAACTAAACACTATACCTTAACTGAATGTCATCCATTTTGATTTGCCGGATCGAAACCCGATGTATTTCTGGTTTCTTGGACCGGCCCACGATCACGTGGGTCGTTTTGAGTGATATTGACAAACAACCTATTCTGTTATTTGGGTTAGAGATCATGTTGTACCATCTGTACAGGAAGTGGGCTCTGGAGGATGTGAAACATCTTCTTAAGGTCACCAATCACTTTCTGTGACATACTGTATAGTACTTCAATACGGTTATCTGGGTTAAGCATCTATACTATAGTAGGATATACCAGTATAATCTACTGTAGGTATCCAGGGCACCTCTGTCTAGCCAGTATCTTCCCAAGGACACTATGTATGCTATGAAAACATTTCTAATACTAATCGTCATGCAACCGAAAGAATAAGCGGGCTTAGACCACATATAAGAATGCTGATAACCTGACGTGTGCTGGGCAATAAATTCACATTGAAAAGGGAAAAGGAGTGAGCAGTCATATGCCTCAACCACCATTTGCTGGAGAATGACTCTGCACCTGCTGACTCTCGGTCTAGCCCCATGAAGAGATCACAGGTTTTGAAGGATTGGACAGATTTCCTAGTGGACTGGAGCCAGGCGGGAGGATGCAACACAGTGCCAAGTTGTTCTATAATAAAGCAATCAGTTAAATGATGGGCTGTGACAGTTAACATCATGCCAGAACATTTTGAAATATAGGCCTTGGAAAATTACAAATTCACTCAATAGTAATTGAGCTTTTATCCCAAGCAGTGGATTCAGACGTGTGATCAATGAGCAGGTGTACGGGTAAAGCCTCCTGCTCAAGGAGGCCTACAGGTCTGGTGAGGAACATTCTAACCCACAGCCTTCAGCCTGGGTAGTGAATCACCCTGACTAAGACTACCGCCCCCCTGCGTGTGTTGTCGTCATGCAACTCACCTCAGGCCCGTGTGTGAATGTCACAGAGATCAAAATAAGTACTTCCTCACCTCAAATGGGTTGAAACCACCTGGGTTTCTATTGCTGAGGAACCAGGGACTTGAGTTCCATCTCAATAATTGTACACGAGACACGCTCCACTTTGTGACTTTTGATAACGCAGAAGGTAGCAAACTGTTTTTTTCAGTTAGCTTCCAGCGTGAGTGCTTCATTGGTGTCACAGGTCATCATATTTTCCACAGGCCTTTGAGCGTCAAACGAAACCCCACGCCTCTACATGCTGGGTCTAAAAGAGGCTGAAAAAAAGTACAACTCGCAGTGATGACACAAACAGTGATACGATATCTACTCCTCAGCTCCTTGGGTAAGTAGAACTTTTCCTTTTGACTTAGATTTGACCTCCACTCTCAGTGCTGTTTTAACACCTCTAACTTTGGGTGTGTGTGTGTGTGTGTGTGTGTGTGTGTGTGTGTGTGTGTGTTACAGTTTTGCTCCTCGTCTCACTCTCCGTGTCTCAGACGGTGGAGGCAAAGCCGCGGGACAATGTGATGTTGTCCTGTAGCAATGTGTCCAGCTCTCCAACACTGGCTTTCTGGATGAGGGCCGGTCGCACATCCAAGCCCTTTATCATCTCCACTGTGTTTGGAACTAAAGGGGCAGAGAGAGACAACGATAGTCTCCAACAAAGTCGCTTTGTAATGGAATACGGTCTCTCTTTCATCAATCTTACAATAATGGAAGTGAATTCTAAAGACTCTGGCTGGTATTATTGCATTTTTTACATTAGGGCGGATGCGGTTGTTGTCAATTCAACATTGTTGTTGGTTCATGGTAAGATTTCATTTTTCTATGATTATTACATTCTGTCGAGACACACACAGACTTTGATATGCATTTAATCTTTTTTTTTTTCACCTGTAAATGTCTTTTTTCTTTGTTTAAAGAAAATGGTACATTTCATGAAGAGGATGATACAAATTCTGAAAGTAACAATCCTTTTTAAATTATTTGTTATATTGTATAGTTGGATAAACAAGTTGAATTAACTGCTTAGAAGTGAATAAAAACCTGCAAAAATTTCAATTAGATGAATTGTACTTAACTTCAGTTAGAATTGGTTCATAAGCTAATATTGGTTCAAATGTGGATAACAGATTATCATACGCTTTATCCTCCCAGAAACCAAGCCAGCAAACTCTGATACTTGTGATAACTGTGATAATTGGATCATGGTGGGAGGAATCTGTGGTTGTGTGACCCTCATCCTGGTTCTGGTCATTGTCGGACTAGTTTTTATAATAACACGTCAAAGTAAACTTCAGAAAGGTCAGCCAAGTCTTTCTTACAAAAATAACCATGGTGTGCCTTGTTTAAATTGAGGATCCAGATAAAAAATATATTTTCTGCATTAATTATTTTTAACTATTATTTTTTAGATACTAAAACTCAACCTCAGCTGCAGGAAATCCAGGTAACACATTTCTTTATACACTTTACACACACTTTAAATGTTAAAATACACATTGCCATCGGGGAAGGTAAGCCTAATGTAGTAAAAATGTTGAAAAATGCAGTGTCAAATTTGATTGCAAATCATTTCTATACATAATTTTATATCAAACTAAACATATTTTTGCCAAGGATCACCGGCCAGAGCTAGCTGAAGTATGCTACTCCATGTTGAGTTTCCGTCAGAAGAACCGAAGAAAGGGGCCCAGACCTAAGGACCTAGAAACGGCCGTTGTGTACGCAGCCACCAGATAAGACGTTGGGATCAGGGGATATCCATCTGATCCAAACGCTTTTTTACAAGACATTGAATTACATTGCACTATGAAGTCATTGAGAAAAAAAGTTGCAAATTGCAAAAAAGCTTGCAAATATATCTGGAAATATTTACATTTTGTGGATTACAATATGCATGTAATTTATATATTTTTTCTAGTACACTGGCACACGTTTTGTATGAAATGTATATCGATTTTTTTCAATTAATAAAATGAACAAAAACATTTTAGTTAAAGCTCTCCATGAATAATTAAGGTTTACCTTTTCTTTTTATAAACCAATGAATTCTATAACAAAACATAAGTTAAATTTAAGAGTATTTCATTAGTTATGTCCTCTATTTCCATCAATGCTTTATTTTTATGGGCAACCACAGCAAGCCAATGTCTCATTTAGGTTTAATTTCCTCCTGTAAAAAAAATGTAATGAAATTAAAAAGGTGGGCTAATCAGCAAATACAAGTCAAAAAAAGTTTGAGAAACATAGGCAATAAAATAACATGTTTTATTGGCAGTTCATTTTACAAAATTTTGACACAATTGAGAAGACACATTCCAGGTACTTGAAAGATCTACAAAATGAGTAGGCCTACGTGTTAGTACTGTTCTGCTAATGTTTTAGAGGTTAGACAAATTTATAAAATCCGTTTTCATATTGCCTATCCTTTGACGAAGCTTACCTTACATCTGCATCGGTGTGAGCCCAGGCTAAAATGTGGTATATTCATCAGCGAATAGGATCAATATAAAAACCTGACACCAATATCTAGGATTGGCAAGTCAATCCACACCTAGCCATTTATTCACATCATAGTGGTCAGTGTTTATTAACTAGGGTCACATTGAGAGGTTTGAAAATAAATCTTTAAATTTAGAGTAGCCTGAGCTCCATATGGAGTTCAATGAGGAATGCCATTGTGAGCATTTCACTGGCTTGATGCTTATTCGAGCAGAGTGTTCAAAATAAATTGTCGATTTAAATCCAATTCAAAATGGTGCGTTGAGAAAAGAGCAGGAAGCTGATAGTGGGGGAGACGGTGAAAGGCTACACTGCAGGTTCAGCACCCACTGTTTAACAAACATTTAAACAGAGAACCAAACACCTAGTCGCCACCTGGAAAAATGGTTATTTTTCCATTCTCAGGTTGGGGCAGGGGTGCCTGCACCGTTACCAACCAGGGTTTCCCACAGCACTTTATGGCCGCCTAAGCAACACACACCTGCCGCCTTACCGTCGTAAAAAAAAGAGTTTGGTTTTGAATATTTTTTAAGTAAAAATTGCTAAAATTCTTTAACTGTCCTTGATCAGTTGTTATTTTGACAATGTCGAGTAGCACTTTTCTTTTAAATATTTGTAAAGTTCAAATTGCACGACTGCTTTGACTGTTCTTGTTTGTTATTTTTATGTTGTTTAGCAGCCCCCGCCAGTTTGACAGGAAACCCTGACAACCAGTCACTTGTTTCCTAAAGTGTTGCATCAACACTTAATCACCAGGTCACCGACAGCCAATCAGCGACACCGCATGCAACAGCAAGCCATTACCTTCTAGATGGAGTCATCTGGAACGCATAACATGTGCGGGGGTTGGTGTCCGGTTCTCCTTTAAAACAAGTCACTGTGAAAACCATCAGCACTCTCGTTACCTGTATCCCGCTGGTTCGTGCATGTACTCACCTGTTAGGAGAAAGAGCTCCACCACCGTGGCCCACATGAATGCGGCATAAACTAAAATAACACTAGGACGCCCCAAGAACTGGAGTATAGCCGGAGTAGGTTCGCTTCAAAGCCCCTTCAGGACCCCTTGAGTGACAGGGAGGACAACGAATAGGCAGCGTGGACACGGGGGGTGGGGTGGGTGGCGCTTAGCCGTTATGGGCCTCGATTCTTCTCACTGCCGGCCAAAAAGAGGCCCCAATTCTACCAGCAAGTGGGACGTTTAAAAAGCCATCCTTTAATAAATCTACCCCAGTGCGACGTCACACGTGAGACCGGCCACCCAGACGTCTGAGGGCTGGACCAGCTGGACCAGCATCACCCAGTGGGGGCCGTCTGGCCAACTGGTTATGCGGACCCACCCACCGAAGGGGGGTGTGGACGTGTGACGTCACTCACCGTAGGGTACATTTAGAAGTGGCCGACCTACGTCATGCCTGGTGGTTGAAGAGGGACCCTTTAATGGGACAGCTGGGCGGTGTGCAGGTTTAATGACGAGGAGACATTTTATGCAGGCGACATTTTATGCGACGTTAGTCGACGAATATATTGTAAAGAGTCGTGCGACTGAAGTATCAAGCACATCGGGATCACGGTATGAGGCCTTTATTGAAAACCATTTCCGACAAAGGAGGCGACACTTTTCTTTTTAAATCGCATTGCGGTGTTCTTTCTTTACAGACGATGTGATGTTTAAGTCACAGATGTTTACCAAGCTGTTATACACGCCGTGAGAACGGGACGGCCCAGGAGATGGACCCAGTGCGTACGTTCGATACCAAAGAGAACCTCCAAAACAAATGACGCTTTAAAAAAAAGCTTCCCATGGCACACACAATATTAGAACACTAACGTAATTTTTACAAAGTTACAAAATAAAAAACGACCTATAGCCATAGACTGTTAAAAACGTACTACAGCACAGTGACAAAGATAAAAACGAGTTTAAAAAAATGAAAATAATGCTCCAGAATGTTATAATTAAAAATACAAATGAAATATAATTCATATAAGGAGACGAGGACGACGGTTCCTCCTGAGAGCGGGGAACGAAACGCGGTCCGCCGTCGCCGGGGGAAACGAGGAGCGCCGAGAGCATCTGGCGAGCGGAACGATCCTGTTGGGATAGAGCAAACATATAGAAAGCATCAACATCACGCCCTGCAACTAGAGACAACGGGCACTGGGGACGCACCTTTAAAGATATATAGATATACACCTAGTATTAGTGCTTTTACTTTGGAGGCGAGTGCAGCATCTCCCTCCAGAGAGCCGACACAATAAGAGACAACATGACTCGTATGGTTTCTCATCCCCCCCCCACACACGGTTGAGACGAGGGCGTCCATCCTAGTGAAACCTGTCCTCACTAACTAACGTCCCTCAAACAGGAGGACCTCAATTAGGCCTCGACTGCGAGACCTATGGACTCGGTATGATCATCATCAGCGTAGCGCGCATGTTGTCCTCACCTTGACGTGCACGCTGGGGAGGCGGGGGGGGGGGGGGGGGGGGCGTGGGAGGAGCTAATAAGCGTAGCGTGCCGGTGGCGGCGGAGGCAACCGCTCGGCGTAGGGGTCCCGGGGGCGGTGCACCACCCCGTACGGCGGCGGCTGCCTCGACGGGGAGAGGCGGGAGCGCTCGTAGCCGTAGCCGTTGCCGGCGGGGGGCATGGGGAGGGGCGGCGCCCGGCGGAGGGGGCTGCGCTCTCGGGGGTAGTACGAGGACGGCGGCGGCGGCGGCGGCGGCAGGGCGCGGCGGTCGTACGGGTCGAGCGGCGCCGTGAGGATGCGCTCGCGGACGGCGATCGAGGGGGGCGGGGGCGGGGGCGCGGGCCCCGCGCGCCGGTCCTCGTAGGCGGCCGGCACGCCGTAGGGGCGGGCGCGGTACTTCTCGTAGTAGTCGACCACGCCGTAGGCTTCGCGCTCGCGCTCGTAGGGCCGCTCGGCGTAGACCGCGCGCCTGGGCGGCGGGGGCGGGGGAGGGGGCGTGGGGTAGCCGGGGGGCATGTGGTGGTGGTGGGGGGGGTGGGGGTGGGGGTGGTGGTGGTGGTGGTGGGGCGGGCCCCTCATGTAGTTGGGCGGCGGCGGGGGGGGCTCGTGCCGGTCGCCCGGATAGCCGTGCGGCGGCCAGTAGCCTCCGTCCTGGGGCGGGGGCGGGTAGTCGTCCTGTTCCTCGTGCCGTGGCCGGCTCTTGGAGATCTGCACGTGAATGCGTTTACCTGGGGACGGACAGTGGGGGGCGGTCAGGGGGACAAAACGGAAAGGAACACTGACTCTCATTCACCCCCTCCAACACACACACAAGTCCCTACAACTGCACTCATTTTTGTCTGATATTATACTTCATCATGCTACCTCATTCTGTTATTACCTCATTCTGTCTTCTCTTTTTTTTGCACTGTGTTTGTTTGTGGTTTGTTTTTGCACCACCACACCAAAAACAATTCCTTGCATGTGTAAACATACTCGGCAATAAGTAAGATTCTGATTCGGAATGCAAGGGCACAATGGCCTTACCCGGTGTCCACTGGATAGCATGATTTAAGCCCAGTCCCATTTCTCTCCCCTTTCCGTAGATTTGAGCCCTAAGCCTAGATTTTGCGTGTTCCCGCGAAGGGGTAGGCTGTCCCAATAGTATACTAAAAGGGAGCGTGGGGGGAGTGCCGTTTTTCCCTTATATAATCGACCCTTGAACGCTAGCCAGCTCGGGAGCTGACTTGCAGCAAAGGGCACTCAGAGTGCCAAGTGTTCTCGTTAAGGGGAGAGAAACGGGACTGGGACTAAGACTCAATTGCACTCTGAGATAGAGATAGATATAATATTCATATTGCCTCCTACTTTGTAACATTCATGTCCCCCCCACCCCGCCCCCCACTTACCTTGAAACTCCGTGTTGTCCAGCCCCTTGATGGCGTCCATGGCCTCCTCGGAGTTGCACATGTGAACGAACGCAAAGTTCTTGACGACGGCGCACTCCGACACGCTGCCGTACTCCTCGAACAGCGCGCGCAGCTCGCCGTCGTCCCCCTTGTCCACGTTGGCCACGTGCAGCTTCACGGCGCCCTGGTTCTTGCCGTGGCTGGCCTCCACGTTGATCTGGGAGCCGTGGAGCTTGTGCAGGTGCAGCGTCTTGATGGCCTTGACGGCCGCCTTGCGGTCGTCCATGTGGACGAAGGCGAAGTTCTTGATGATGGAGCACTCGGTGACGGTGCCGTGCTCCTTGAAGAGGGCCTCGATCTCCTCCTGGTCCGCCTCCCGCGGGAGGTTCCCCACAAATATCTTCACCATTCTGCTTCTGGGTCTGTCGAGAGAGAGAGAGAGAGAGAGAGAGAGAGAGAGAGAGAGAGAGAGAGAACCAAAACGGGGTCAGTTGTACGCGGGTCAGGTCTGTGGTGTGTTACCGGGTAAAGGTAATGAGAGCCGGTGCAGTGAGTTCCCATATTGTCGTTCTTTTTGTGACGGGATGTTGTCTGCCAGACAACATCCCGTCACAACAAGAACATGTGATGGAGATAAACATGTGATGGAGATAAACATGCTCTAGTTTACCTCGTGCTACCCTGACGTCATATTCAGTCATAACCAAATACAATTAAGCATTTACCCATACGCAGCTTAGAGTTATTGCTTTGGAAATACACGTGGCTTCCATTAACTGATATGAACAGAGCACGAAAGAATGGATGAAAGAAATCAATTTCTGATTCAATAGAGGCTAATGCTAAGCGGCTAGCTAGGCCATACTATCAACAAAGCCCCGCCGGCCCAACCACGGTTAACACCGACGTCCACTGCCTAATAAAACCATCAACGTGTTCACTTTTTAGTCCAACGTGGATTTAAAGTTGAAATCGTGTATAACTGCTCGATTAACGATAGGATACGTTGTTTGAATACCTTTTAACCGGACGCCGGTAGCCTCGATGAATGGCGTTCAACCTTTGACTGTCACAAGCGTCCGCTTCTTCTTCCGTTTATAACGACGGTCGGCCTTCATCTTGTCGGGGCACGACTGCCACCTACTGGCCTGGAGTGGGGATCCTCAGGTTGACAGGACCCCAAGAAAAAAAAAAAAAGTATACAATTTATGTACAAAAATATACAGTACTGATATTATCTCAATTATTCCAATATTTTTAAATAAAATGAATTGTGTTCATACTTTTTCTAAATGCCTTTCCTAAATTACCCTAGGCCTATAAAATTGCTTTATTTCGCTTGCCTTAATGATGAAGGCAATCAGGACGAGGAACGAGGAACTTCTTTCCTCGTTCTGTTGGCACCTCCTACATTCCAGCAACAAGTTCTCAACTGTCTCTGTTTCATTGCATTGCATGAAAGTTCCTGTGGTGTGTTTCCATGTTGTTGTGTATTCTGTGATTAATCCCTGTGTCCTACCCGGGTTATAATGTCCCCATTTCTTTAAAAAGCCCACATGATGTTGGATTATACAGATGTTTTGCGTGTCTCACTGATATGGTCCCAATACTCTAGCCAGAGGTTTTGTATGCCCATATATGGTTTGTCAGAAGCTCTGGCCCCCTGGCCGTGAGACGTTATCAGTTTTAAATCCAAGTTATTCATTGACGCTTTAAGGAGGAAGCAAGCGTTGTCCTTCTGCTCTTCCCCGAAGAACTTCCCTTTAAAAGGAATGTAATGTATATAAAACGTTATCATTTAACCGTCTGTGTCCAGTGAGGATCCCATCCGAGTAGAAAGCAAAGGAAAAGCATACAGTGCATGTTCAGCTCACGTCTATTAACTATTTTACAGACTACGGGTTCACAAATTATTCCGTCCCTTTGGGCAAAACCGACACCACTATTATTAGTTACTTTCAGTTCTTTAATGATGTAACTTTAACGTTACATCATTCTGGGAAGTACATCCCTCCCCCAGCGGATGAGAGCGAGGGAGGAGTTGGAGGAAAAGGGGAGGGTTATCCTGGCTGTTTACTCGGTGTTAGAAAAGACACCATTAGAATTGTGCCTGAAGTCCCAGAACATGTTGGCCTGGCAGTGGATGTCGTAGAAACTAACTTTGACCCTTCCAAAGTTGAAGACACAGCAATTTTATGCAAAGGTAGGCACTTGCAGATGATTAAAACTGACGCACAGAGCCTTGTTTCAAAAGTCAATGCCTTTCTTTGAGGATGAGTGGGATACTATTTAGGCTGTTCATGCGCTCATCTGTCTGTGTCAATCTCTAATCTTTCACTTTTGGTATCTTAAAGGGAATTTAAATTTTGTCAATAGAAATATTTTTCGCACGTAGCCTAAAAATGTCAGAATTCAGGGTAATTCTTCACAGGGATACCACATTTAAAATGAAAATAACAAATAGGGTTGGACAGCAATTTTAATATTACTTATCAGCACCCCTCCGACTGCTTGCTGAGGAGGTGCCGTGCACAGAAGCGGTGTGAGGAGGGAAAAATGGGAGGGGGGCGCGGGGGACAGTTCACCTCTGCGTCTCCCAAATGGAACGGACAAGGGGGGGGGGGGGACGGGGGATCCACTGTTAGCGCGGATTGAAATCCGTATCGAAGCCTGCAGGGGAATGTGCTCAACATACGGAGGAACGCGGTCGCTGAGCTGCCCACCACGTCCACCACCATCATCCAAAATTTGATGTCAACAGACCAAAAATAGTCAGAAAGCCTACAGAAACTATAGATAGTTAATGTGACAATCAGATTATTAAAAATAGACTTGGAGCAATGATTTATAAACTATTTTTGTTGGGAGCTTTTGCAAGTAGTTCGCCGCCCCACCTACCCATATGGACGGCACGCGCGCCTGGTATAGAGCAATACTCCACCTGAAGTCAGTCACACCTCGAATTTCTTGCAATTGAGAAATCTAAGTTTATCTTTCACTCATATTGTTATGTTAAAACATGGCTGTTCGTTTTTTTACGGTGGTGGTGGGGGGGGGCACTCAGAGGGGGTCTCGCCCGGGGTGTAAGATGTAGAACCGCCACTGAGACTGAGACTTCTATGAGTCTAAGGGATATTATATTTATATTGTGCACACACGTCAATATATCCGTATATATATTACGTCATTATGGAGAGGTGGCCACTAGTTAGGCGTCAGGCTCACTAACCGGCCTGCAGACCCGATCATCGTTAACCCGTTTCTCTGTTATTCTGCATTTCAGACCCTCGCCGCGTTAACCCGCCATGGACGCCTCCCAGACCCTGGAGACGGAGGAGGACCAGCTCACCTGCCTCCACGTCGGCCTCTACCACCCGCAGCAGGGCGCCCGGGGCATGTTCCGCCTGCTGCCGTCGGGCGGGGCCGCGGGGGGGCACCACGCCCACCCCGCCGACGAGCCGCTGCGGTTCGGCCGCGACGAGCAGGCCTGCACCTTCGCCCTGGCCGACCCGCGCGTCTCCCGCCGGCAGCTGTCGGTCCAGGCGTTCCGGACGCCGCTGAGCCCCCACCTGCGGTTCAGCGCGCAGAGCCTGAGCCAGCGGGGCCGCGTGTGGGTCGACGGCGTCTCCCTGGGCCACCTGGAGAGGGCGGACGTGGGGGCCGCGGCCCTGGTGCGGTTCGGCGACTACGAGATGCTGCTCCGCGTGGAGCAGGGCGAGGCCAGGGCCAGCTTCGAGGTGCTGTTGGACGTCCTGGAGGCCCGGCCGTCGAGGGCGCTGCGGGAGGAGGCGGTGCCCTGCAGCGTCGCCGTGCCCGTCATGGAGACGGGCTGGTCGGACAGACCGGCGGACCTGAGGAGCGTGGAGAGACAGGGGCCCGTGGAGAGACAGGGCCCCATGGAGAGACAGGGCCCCGTGGAGAGACAGGGGCCCGTGGAGGGACAGGGCCCCGTGGAGAGACAGGGGCTGGTAGAGAGACAGGGGCCCGTGGAGAGACAGGGGCCGGTAGAGAGACAGGGGCCCGTGGAGAGACAGGGGCCCGTAGAGAGACAGGGGCCCGTGGAGGGACAGGGGCCGGTAGAGAGACAGGGGCCGGTGGAGAGACAGGGGCCCGTGGAGAGACAGGGGCTGGTAGAGAGACAGGGGCTGGTAGAGAGACAGGGGCTGGTAGAGAGACAGGGGCCCGTAGAGAGACAGGGGCCCGTGGAGAGACAGGGGCTGGTAGAGAGACAGGGGCCCATAGAGTCGGATGAGACCCTTCTGTATCTGAGCTGATCAAAAAGCTCTGCTTTCTATCCGGATCACCCTGTGATGATCCATGATTGTATGGACATTTGTGGCTGCACATCTCATTATATATGTATATATATATATATATATATATATATATTCATTATATATATTATACATGCTCTCGCCAGATGAAATTCATCTGGTGAGAGTCAGGTTAAAACTTTAGTGCCATTGACTCAATATTTAACCGTCATTTTGCAATGAATGTTGGATTTGATGTGACACACAAAGTTATGACTCTCGCCGGATGAATTTCGTTCCGCCTAGGAGCTAGGCGGAACGAAATTCATCTGGCATCGAAATTAAACCGATGTAGGAATATAATAAGAATATATAGTTGAAAATTGGAGAAGCTGTATTTTGAATTTGTTTTGTACAACTTATCCACATTTTATTATTAACTTAACTTATATATTATGTTGTTTATTAAATTCATCTTTTAATAAATAAAAAAAGTTCACTGTGGATCTTTTTATTAATCTATGATCAGTGATAAAGCAAACAAGGGTTAAGTATTCACCATCACATTCCAAGGAACAGGTTATTCAAGAAATCGTTGGAATAAAAGTGCCTTGAGTCTAGGGTTATAAAGAGAAGCTTTACTCTCTGCTTGTTGCACTCTGCTTCAGCTCAATCAAGGGATCCTCAATCAAGTAATGATTACGAACAAATGCATATGAGCCTTAAAGGGGAAGTAACCCCCAGGCTTCAGCAGGAAAACTACCGCCCAGGGAGTGCTCTGAGGGCAAAGAAACTCCGACCCATTTGGGCTTCATAGAAGCGAGCGTGAGGGGCGTGGTAGGACGTCAGAAAGCAGGTCAGTCACACTCGCGCGAGGTTAGTAGCCATAACAATCGCGTTTTATATTGAATCTCTCCCCGCTTAACATAACAAAGTGAACTCTTTAACCCGTACACGCCTTTGTGTCCTTGAGGCTCTACGTTCTCTTCATGGGGAGTGGGAGCTCAACCCTCCTGAACAACGCGGCCAGGATCCTGATGAGCGTGCAGAAGCACCACATCACCCCCGCCCGGGTTTTACTGCATTGACACCTTTACCCACATAATCAACTTCAAAACCATCCTCACTTACAAATGCATCCACGGAAAAGCGCCTACTTACCAAACATAACTGCTCACCCCCCCCTTAAACCGACCCTCGGTAACTGGTCTAACAGTCACCGGCTCCTTCACACACCCACATCAAAGCTCCGCTCAATGGAGGACCAGGCATTCTGCTCCTCCAACCCCCCGTCTCTGGAAGGCCTATAAGGTGGACCCCTTAAGAGCTCCCGAGGCTCTGGGCTCTTATAAAACAGGCATTTCAACAAGTACAAGTATTTTCCGCCTGAGAACTGTATCAAAAGAAGTGTTCAGACAGGACACGCGTGTGTGATCCTGGCCTTTTTGAGAATGCAAGAAAACAAAGACGGCTTTTCCTGTTAGAGATAGCCGAACACAGAAGGAGGATGTGTTATATGAGCTGACGGGAGTTTCGGCCAACATGAATTGAGGATCCGACCATACTAAAAGAGAGCAGTAGCAGACACTCGAGCATGGAACCTGGGAATGGGTTGCTGTGTGTCTTGAACTGGTCTCAGGTTTGGCCATTGGTGTCCAACTTGACACCAAAATGACACAAAATGTCAGTGGACGTGTGTGTCCGGTGTACGTGGGAAGGTTGTGGAAAACTAGATATCTGGTCATAACCTTTATCTTCCTGTAATATCTTTCTATTAAATATAGAAGCGCCAACTCTCAATGGTGTTATAAATACCTGCCCGTTGCCCTCGGTAAGTGAAACGGAGAGGCGATTATTGGCCAGTGACCTACATTGACCTCTTTTAATTTCCATGCAGAGGAAGTGACACCTATGAACAAAACTTATCTAATAACTGAAAACTCCTTAAAGGGTTTACATTAATTAAATCTGCAGCATCATAGTACATAGTGATATTAAAACAGTTTTTTTATTTGGTGATTAGAATGAGACACCAAGGCAAGGTCTAGATCAGAATAAATGTTTTATTAAGTCAAGTTGTTACTCTCCCACGTGCACCGCAGTGGTTTCGGGTCAAGAGATCATTTGGGTTGGTTCTTCCTCAACAAGATAAGACGGACCTCTCATATGCATCGTCATCAGGGATGAGGTCGAGTGAGTGGCCAGTTTCAAGTTCCTGGAAATCCACTAATCTTGTAGCCCGGCTATTGCCAGACCAAGCTCAAATCGTAGATTGCACGTTGGTCTGGGGAAGCTGCTGTCATTTTCTTCAGCACAAGAAGGGTGATCAACGGGGCCTAGTTCAAATTACTCTGTACGCAATTGACTGCTTGCGGTCGCTTCCCTGTCGTCATTGTGTTAAACCAGCCAATAGCGCGCCAGGGGGGAAAAGCCAGCTTGGTGACTGGCTCCCGCAGAAACACATCAAAACTAGAAAAATGTATTGCTCTGTTCTCCAGACCCTTCTGCAGAGCGAACTCAAATCTCCGGCAGAACGGGCGGGGCTAACCCAGTCTACAAATCCTGAGGGCATGACCGGGGGCCTGAATACCTCCGGCGTGGTCAAAAGGCCCCAGCAGCGTCTCTTTTATCTGAAGAGCCAGAAGTCTGGTCCTCCACTGGCTGCACAGGGGCAGACATGGAGGAGAGGCAGCAGACTGTCACCGCGGCCCGTCTGCCCCTCATTCCCAAACCTGAGACATCCGCTCGGGACGTCTCCGCTAACGGCCCGTGACGTCTGGACACCCCTCGGTGCTCCACCGGGCAGGCTCAGAACCAGTCGCATCCAACAGTCTAATTATTTTGTCTTTTTTTTTGCTGGCAAGTAGTTGTTGCCAAAACACATTACGTTGTGTTTTAGGTCTAATCATAAAAACATGTTTATATTAGGTGCAGCTTGGCATGGGGGTGACGTCCACCGTGACCAACATCTGTGAGATACTATCTGTAAATGTTCCCAGACAGACAGTATCTCACAGGACAGAACGCACATCCACCGTGACCAGCATCTGTGATTCATCAACTGCGTTCATGCTGTGTGGGCTTGGGGGCGTGACGACTTGTTTTGGTTTCATAATGACTGCGTCGCTGGTCTGCATTGGTTCGACGTAGTGGTTCTGATTCCGTCTGCCTCACATCCTTCCCACGGTGCAAGACCGTTCCGGCTACCTGCAGACAAAGAGTATAGAAATAACCCATTTTTTTTACATTTACTGTACATAACATTCTATGGCATCCCAAACTACACAAGCAAACACCAACTCAAGAATGAGTTCAATGTTTTAAAGGTGCCCTGCAGTTACTACAAAAACGGTTTATTAAAAAAATGGCCTTTACTGAAACTTTGAATGACACCCATTCAAAAAGGTGTGATGTTGATTAGCCATTCCAGTCAGTGGTAGGGCCCAACTAGACGTATGACAACAAATCAATGCCCCAGTTGGTAGTAGCGTCCACTTGGTTAGGCTTGGTGTTTGAGCCGTCTATCATATTTCTGTAAACAGAGGTCCTTCCTATTTGCCAAGCCAACTAACAATCACCTTCTCATCCTCCACGGAGAGTCCCAGCAGGTCCGGTCCGGCCTGGCCGATTCAGCTAAGCCGTCCATCAAGACGCCCGACGCCTCCGCGTGGCGGGTGCCCTGCAGCGAGAGATCAGGGTACGCACGGTTAAACACAGGGAGGGAGCGGTCCACGTGGTTCGATGGACGTCACCGAAATGGTCACTCTGGTGGTGAAGTACCTACCCAGCTCAACCCGTCAGAGGGGCGGACTCCTGATGGGACACTTACCGCGTAGCGGGGGACGCCTCCTGGCTTAGCGTTACGTCAACACCTACGCAGGGGTAGGGTAACCTACAAAGAGCACAAACACTGAGGATACCAGAGCAGGTAGCGCCACACGGTGGGGTGAGAGGTGACGTGCACAGTGAGGAGGGGAAACAAAAGGTCAATGGCAAAATGCGTGAGAAATATGCATGATGGGAATTACACAATGGATGAGACATGTACATATTTTTGTTGGGTTGTTAAACAGTTGTCGAGGCAACACGCGGCCATATCGGAGCCGTAACGCTAGCAATTACGGATCAATTGTTTATATTGAAACAGGATTTAGTTACGAAATTAAGGATAGTTCAAAAGTGAAACTTCGACAGGAAGGCCTCACCTATGGTCGATGCAATGATGCGAGTGGGAACGCCGTATTCTTGGTTTGTAACATGTGTTTATTTAAAAGACTTGGAAATGAAAAGAGGTCTGAGGAAAATAAAAATCATACATGTCGTTGCTAGATGTATTAAAGACTCAATGTCCGCAAAAGTAAAAAATTATAATTTTTAAAACAACAGTGGAAATGTGATTCGTCATGCGTCGCAAATAAATGGTCTGTTAAAGTTGAACAATCTGTGACACAAGCGCTATGATTACAACGCCACTGCAATGGCATGACTCCTGTTACTAGAAACAATCCATAGCATTTTGAAAAAAACAAACAAATAACCCTACGAATAAATGGTCTCACACAAATCGGTTATTTAACTGACGAACAAATTAAGTCACAGTTTTCTTAGTCTATATTCAATAATCACCGAAAAGCAGAAAAGTAATTTTTTGTCGATTAACGTTTTGTTTAAGTAGATGAGGCACCTTTACCAGTAAATTGCAAACAGTTGAACTCTGAACAGTAAAACAAACATGACAACAAAATAATAATCAAAAGAAAGGCGCCGACATCAGCCCAAGGATGAGGTCGTGTGATTCGAAGCCATCGTATGGTTTTTAATTTACGGACACGTCCGCAATAGTCGCTTCCGGGAAAACCTCAGGGCGAACGCAACGCAATCCGCCGTAGACTACAGCGGGGGGGTTCGAAGGGGGGGGGTTGCGGGTATAGCGCCACGTGCATCCGCAGACGACGATCTTGACATAGTCTAAACCTGGAAAGAGAGCACACCACACAGGTCAGGCCGGCTTTACACTACAGGACTCGCGCAGGTTGTTCATGTTCAGCACTTTCAGTCAAGAGGTCGGTGGTCATCACAAACACACGCTAGCGGCTTTTGGGTTTCTCAGCCACAGAGGAGCTACAAGTCGTTGCTATGGTTCAACACCCTCTTGAGTATTTTTAAACGCAAGATTCTTATCTTAACTGACCCACGGTTTTACTCAAACGGTTTTCGGCCGCAATATTACCTCCTTCCCAACCTGGAGTGCCCCCCACCCCCACCCCCACCTCAGTACGCCCCCCCCCCGCCCCCCCGCCCCCACTCACCTTGGATCTCCCTCTTTGTTTTCCAGCGATGCTAGTAGCCAGCATAGCGGGGCGGCGGCGGCGGCGGAGCCCCGTACGGGTCCCTGGGGCGGGGCAGCGCGTACATGGGGGCCCGGGGCACCGGGGACAGCCGGGACCGCTCGTACGAGTAGCCGTTGCCGGAGGGGGGCGGCGGCGGGGTGGGGAGCGGCGTGCGCCGGATGGGGCTCCGGTCCCGGCCGTAGTAGGCGGCGGCTGCGGCGGCGGCCGAGGCGGGCGGAGGAGGCGGGGCCAGGGCGCGACCGTCGTAGGGGTCGTAGGGACGCTCCCGCGCGGAGGGGGGCGGCGGCGGGATGGGCGGCGCCCGCCTGTCCATGTAGGGCGCCGGGGCGTAGGAGGGCGGCGTGGCGTAGGACGGGGGCGCCGGGTAGGAGGGCGGCGCGGCGGAGGCGTAGGGCGCGGGCGCGTAAGGGCGCGCCCGGTACTTCTCGTAGTAGTCGACCACGCTGTAGCCGTCCCGCTCGCCGCCGCCGCCGCCGTACGGGTGCTCCGGGTAGGCGGGCCGGCGCGGTGGTGGCGGCGGCGGCGGTGGGGGAGGATACCCGTGCATGCGGCCCCTGTAGTGCATGTCGGGGTGGTCGGGTCCCGGGTAGTGCCGGGGAGGGAAGTACCCGCCCCGGTGCATGGGCGGGGGGTACTCCTCCTCCTCTTCTCCGCCCCGCGGGCGGTTCCTCGACATCTGGACGTGGATGCGCTTGGCTGCAAAAAACAGGCTTTGTGAATCACAGATCATCCACAGCCCTGTGCTAGAATTGAACAACCAAGTAGCTTTTTTCTTAAAAAGGGGAAACCCGGTGTTAAAATGGATCTGTGATATGTTTAGTGTGATAACGAGTTTGAACAAGGACATTTTATGCACACAATACCGTCAGTAGTTCACGCCGGCTTGTTTTTAGAAGTCGATTGGCGAACACAGAGCCATGCGTCTCGCCCTGCAGCAGTCAACGCGTAGCTCTGTGTTCCTCAATCGACTTATCGAGTCTTAAAAACGAGATGCCGTCGACGGGTGAACTACTGATGGTATGGTGTGTGTATAAAATGTCCTTTTTAATAAACTATCTGTACACTTACAAAGTTATCAATTCCTTGTTTTAAATGTCAAGACCCTCATTAAACCACCAAAGAAGTGTCGGGCTACTTCTAGCCTTGTAAGTGGTTTAAAATAGCGATTTATTTTTTACCATGAGACATGCCCTTATCATTCCAACGTTTAGCATTTTGGTAGAATCGGCTGAAAACAGCCAACTTAAGAATGTGTTTTTTTTGCTCCCCGGCGAACGTTGAAACTCGTTATCACACTAAACATCACAGATCCATTTACACCGGACTTCCCCCTTTTTAAAAGCAGCAGCAGCGGCGGGTACCATTGCAAAGCATGAACCGCGAGAAGGCGCACGGCGTACCTTGGAACTCGGTGTTGTCCAGCCCCTTGATGGCGTCCATGGCCTCCTCGCTGTTGGGCATGTGCACGAAGGCGAAGTTCTTGATGATGGCGCACTCGGACACGTCGCCGTACTCCTCGAACAGCGCGCGCAGCTCGTCGTCGTGGCCCTTCTCCACGTTGGCTATGTGCAGCTTCACCGGCCCGTTGTTCTTGCCCCGGCTGGGCTCCACGTTGATGGGCCGCCCGTGGAGCTTGTGGCCGTGCAGCTCCCGGATGGCCTTGGTGGCCGACTTCCGGTCGTCCATGTGCACGAAGGCGTAGTTCTTGTACTTGGCACACTCGGTGACCTGGCCGTAGGGCGTGAACAGAGCCTCCAGCTCGTCCTTCTCCGCCTCCTGGGCGATGTTCCCAATGAAGATCTTCACCATGGTGACAGCTCAGCGAGGGACCTCTGAAACACACGACGGGACCCGTCCGGTTTAACACGACGGGCAGGGCGGCAGGGTCGCTCACCGGCTTCTGCAAAGGACCGGAGCCTAGAGACGTTGTTCAGAGTTCACCTACACTCTGCACAGCCAGCCCCTCCCACCCCTCCTTACTCATTGTACCATTTGTATGTTGTACGTCCTGGCAGTAAAAATAAAAGTACTTTGTTGTGTAGCATCTCATCCTAGCCATCTTGTCGTCTAGTGGGGGATCAGGGTCAGCCTTGCGATCGTTAGTGCTCGCCACTTATATGAACATCTTTACTGTACCAAAAGAGATATATTGTTGTTTCTCTTTCTTCTGACCAATGTACTTATTGTAAGTCGCTTTGGATAAAAGCGTCTAAGTGCCATGAATGTAAACGTAAGGGTTAGGGTTGGGTTAAGGGTTGGGGTTAGGGGTAAGGGTTAGGCGGACCCACGTTGGGGTTAGGGTTGGGGTTAGGCGGACCCGGGTTAGGGTTGGGGTTAGGCGGACCCGGGTTGGGGTTGGGGTTAGGGTTAGGGTTGGGGTTAGGCGGACCCGGGTTAGGGTTGGGGTTAGGGTTAGGCGGACCCGGGTTAGGGTTGGGGTTAGGGTTGGGGTTAGGGTTAGGCGGACCCGGGTTAGGGTTGGGGTTAGGGTTGGGGTTAGGGTTAGGCGGACCCGGGTTGGGGTTGGGGTTGGGGTTGGGATTAGGGTTGGGGTCGGGGTTAAGGTTGGGGTTGGGGTCGGGGTTAAGGTTGGGGTTAGGGTTAGGCGGACCCGCGTTGTGTTAATGGCGGGCAGCAGGACGCGGAAGTCCGGTGTCGGCGTGCTGCTGCCTCACGCTGGGCGGCTTTAAAAACACACAACGAAGCCTCCAGAACAAAGCACACGGGCGTCACAAAGACGCCCTCCAATGCAGACACCATCTACTCCTCTGTCCATACAGATATAACACACACGGGCGTAGAGAACACGACGCACCGCCCGCGTTAACGCTGCATGTGTTGCTAGCACCGTGGCTAACCTGAGCAGTCCGTGCTAACTGGAGCTAACTGTAGCCTTTGTCCTCCGTCTTACTGTAACATTAACGGACACTGTGAGGATCGACGGACATTCCTACCGTGCGGGTTTCATAAATGATCTGAAATTCACATAAAAATCGAATCAAAGTTGCGATTAAAAGCGACGTGCACTTACCAAGCCGACCAGCTACTAGAGTCGAACACCCGTTGAGTGACGCTGACGTTGCGTGCGTCTTGGCGTGTAGTACTACGTGCGTAGTGACGTATGCAACGTACGTAGGGACGTGGATAAGTCGGTGGCGGTGCGGGGGGGGGCCCTAGTGGTAGGAGCCCTACGCTGCGCCCACTTGCCGTTTTATTCATTTACGATTTTTTGACCCCATTTTTTGTTGTTTTGTTATCACAGAGATGTTGTAACATAATTGAATTACCCCCCTCCTCGGCCAAAAATAAAAATCTAAGTTACAAACTGAAAATAATAAACAAACTATTTAGTCACCGCTAACCTCCAACAAGACTGCAAGCAGGCAAGAGCAAAAAAAAAAGCGGCCACTGTCTGTCTGTAGCAGCTAGCAAACTTTTTCGGTCGTCCTTGATGGTTGGTTAGGTCAGGGTCCTTGATGGTCGGTTAGGTCAGGGTCCTTGATGGTCAATTAGGTCAGGGTCCTTGATGGTCGATTAGGTCAGGGTCCTTGATGGTCGGTTAGGTCAGGGTCCTTGATGGTCAATTAGGTCAGGGTCCTTGATGGTCGATTAGGTCAGGGTCCTTGATGGTCGGTTAGGTCAGGGTCCTTGATGGTCGATTAGGTCAGGGTCCTTGATGGTCGATTAGGTCAGGGTCCTTGATGGTCGATTAGGTCAGGGTCCTTGATGGTCGATTAGGTCAGGGTCCTTGATGGTCGATTAGGTCAGGGTCCTTGATGGTCGATTAGGTCAGGGTCCTTGATGGTCGATTAGGTCAGGGTCCTTGATGGTCGATTAGGTCAGGGTCCTTGATGGTCGATTAGGTCAGGGTCCTTGATGGTTGGTCAGGTCAGGGTCCTTGATGGTTGGTTAGGTCATGTCCATGTCTTCTTGATGAAGAGAAACTTATTTTTAGGACACGTCGGCCAGCGCAATAATTGATTTAATATTAGAGCATGACCATGGGACATAAGTACAGGCAGTAAAGTTACCAAGGATACATTCAGTGAGACAACGGGTGAACAAGATTCTTATAGGGAAACGTTTGCATTGTGGGTAGGGAATATACAGTTAACAAAGGTAAGTGGGAGTGACCATTCTGGAGCATTTAGGATTGGCGGGAGAGGCCAAGTTAATTTGCAATACACTATGGGAGTGGACAGACTTGCAGTCTGGACAGACTTGCAGTCCTACAGACTGCAAGTCTGTAGGACAGGGCTGCAATCAGGGTTCTAAATTAACTTTATTGATTAACTTTCTAAAGTTACCAACCAATCAGAACCTCCTTCCTCTTCTCGCCCCCAGACGTCTGTCCAACCAACCACCGCCGCATTTAGTTTAAAGCAGTCGTTCTCAAACTTTTTCGGTCGTCCCCCACTTTGGACAAGGGGGGGGGAATGTTCCAGCCCCACCTGCCCCCATCGCCCCAACACAACGCTAATGAAATACGCCAAGCTTAACATTTCCAAATTTATCGAAGTAACATCAAGTTACATCACGTTGTATCTAAATTCTAACTAAATAACATCAAATAACAGCAAGTTCAACAATAGAGAAAATAAAAGTGCAGCTGTGTCATAACTTGCATCAAGTTCAAAAATAGAGAAAATAAAAGTGCAGCTGAAAGAAAAAAGAGCGAGACTTCTAGGAGTTAACTAGAACCGTCCACAGTGGATGATGTGCTTTTTTGCACCACGGCAATCTAAAGCACCTGCACGTCTCTATACCCCACCAGTGGGACGCGCCCCACTACAACCGCTGGTTTAACGTGACAACATCACGTAGCATCACCACAGTGCTCACGGGAAATGTAGTCAGTACTGCCCAGGGAGAGAGAACAGCAGAGCGGCTCTGAGATTGCCTCATGCATCACCGTCCAAACTGGCTAGTAAGTTTTTATGAACACCCGCCAAAAATGATTTTTAACCCGCATTTGGCGGAGTTGGCGGGTGTTAATTTAGAACCCTGGCTGCAATACAGTTAAACAAATCTACACGACAAAGAAGTCAGTGGATTGGCCTGGCCTCAGTATCAGACTCTGTGGCTCCAGTGGGAATGCAAGTCTGAACCACCTTGACCTCTCTCAGTTAGAGAGAGGAAGGGTGGTATCTTAAGGTCCAAGGAGAATGTAAACAGTTCCTTTTAGATTGACTAGTAATTATATAAAGAAGGTTTATATAGAAGGTTAATGAAAGGTTTGTAATTGTGTATTATAGTTATGATTAATATTTCCACGACACACTGATGCTATGGTCTCTCCATGTCCAACCGTTTCAGTTTCAGTCCTAAGTTTCGCTCTAAGTAGGCCTACTCCTAAATACGGCGGTTGACATATGATTAACGGTATCATATGTACGGTATCATAAGCTAGCCTACTACCATACATAAACATATATTTAAATATCAATGAAGTGATGTATACAAATATGTATGTTGGATTAAATATAAAGAAAGCATCACGAGTCAGAATTTGCACTGGGAATGCTTGCGTTTATTTTCATGCCTTCATGTGTATCAAAATATCTTTGGACAACCTTTATTATCATCATACATGCATTATTATAAAAACCTGAACCCATGCCGTAATGCATATAAAAATAAAGCCTCGGGTCCTGCCTTTTACTGTGGGTGACTGAAGTCCTGTTGGATGGGGTAATGGGCTGCTGCGTATGCCGGTGGGTTCGTGACCTGCACGGTGGTGGAGGAGATGACGCGCGTGTGACGGAGACGGCGTTCCTTGAGTTCCCGCGCCATCTGACAGTAGGAGCACGGGCTGCAGAATGTGGCGACGGTGCAGTCGTCAGCAATGGAGCCCTGCCGATGGCAGCGGGGAAGAGAGAAGACACACACACACACACACACACTCAATATTAATTAATTAATCATTAAATATATATTTATTGAATATTATATATAATATAACAATCTCTCTCTACGGGGACCGAAGGATAACAAGCCAATACCTTTTGTTTTTAAAGATTAACAACACTGGAGACAATTTGAACGAGAAGCAGAATACGGAGAGATGGTGGCAGGCCGCTGTCATGGGGCCAGACTTAGACTGGCAGGTTTTGTCTTTGATTTCATGGATAATCATTATTCAATCTGAAAGTGTGACTGAGTGAGTGAGTGAGTGAGTGTATCCCCCATTTTCCAACCACAAAGTTTAGGGGGTGTAAGAAAAAGGAAACCCTTGAGTGCTTATATGTTCACTCCTTGAAAAAAAGACAACTTATATATATTTTTTTATTATTATATATATATATTTTTTATTATTATTATTATTTTCTTACATTTCTTATTAATATTTTATGATATGTTTTGTAGTTGCTGCTGTTGTTTGTTTTGTTATTTGTTTGTCTGTTGTTTGTTTAAATTTAATTTAGTGGTTTATTTTACTTATTTAGGTGGAGGCTTCATATAAGCCAATTTGGGCTTTCTGTCTCTTCCTGCACTGATCTTTTTTTTTTTTTTTGTCTCTTCTCTGTATTCATGTCTTTTATAAAGTGCAAAATAAAAAATAAAAAATATATATCTTCTAAATAATTAAAGTGGACTTGAGGTGAGCGGTTGTGATGTCTCCCACGTGCCTTTATACGGTAGCGCTCTCTGATGGAGATCCGGAGGCCCATGCCCGCGATGGGCACCATGCCGCTCCACATCTCCAGCATGGGGAGACACAGCCCCTCGCCGTGGTCCGAGCTGACCTTACACGCGTGGCACGAAGGGCACCAGAACCCCAGGCAGCCTGCGCCAGGGCGCGTCACAGTTGAGACAAGTGTTATTATTTTTGACACGGTTGAATACTTGATTCTGATCGATCAATCATTTCCCACGGGCACGCATTACTTTTCAATAAAGGGACACCTCTCCTCCTTCCACAAGTTCCAAATCCTACATTAAAATCAGAACTACCGACCAGATGTCGTTGGACAACCCAGATAACCTATTTTCAACGCACAGTGGGAGAATATGAGCTGATTGTTAGTGACTGAGGCGTAAGCAGAGTGAACCACTGAGACTCTCCCTGCCACCACCCCAACGTCCACGGTGGACCTGGAGTCCACCACACCACACAAAACTACATTTGACAAGCCGTTAACATTGCAGGTCAGACGTATAAGAATCCGATTGGCCGAGCCATACAGAGTAAGCTCCCTCATTGGTGGACTGCAGACACTGGGGGTGGGGGGGCACATGGAGTCAGGAGCAGTAGGAACAGATACCCACATATCCCCATGTCGTCAAAGCAGTCGAACAAGCTGGAGGACCACATCTCCATCCCCGGGTCGAAAGCCCAGGTCGTCACTCCCGTGGTCACCATGCCGGGCTGGGAGGTCAGCACCGTCGCCATGACTACGGACGGACGAACACAGAGAAAGAGAACGACGATGAGAGAGCGATAGAGAGAGATGGAAAATGTCGGATGAGAGAGAGAGCGTGAGAGCCACAAGGTGTTACGGAGGGTGGTGTTGTCATGCAAAACCGAAATTTTGATTTCTACCCGCATTCAGTGGAAATGAGGCGTCTCGAAACTTGAGCCCATCTGGTTGAATAGGGAACCTACGAACTGTGGGTTTCCTGTCTGCCTACTAGGTACTGTTTTCTGTGAACAGAGAGGTACTGTCACAGCACCACGCAAAAACTTTGTCCTGTTTGTAACCACCTTTGTTAACTGAAACCACAGCTTGGGTATAACTAGTAATAATGTATAACAATGAACCAAATAAACCAACCAATGTCTTCAGGTCACTGATTAAGACATAAGGTCACAGAGGCTGAGAAATTGCTTCATATAAGGACAATTTGATCTTGGTAAAGTAGTAATGGTTTTTTGCTGCTGAAAAGCTTGCTTCACTTAACCTAAATTGCACTTAATTTTTCCTAGATTTGGGAAATAAACACCCCTCCAAACTGCACTGCCATTCACATGTCACTTTTTCACGTATGTAGAATTAGAGTTATATGTTAAATCTAAAATCTAAATCGACATGCTAAATTTAAATTTAAATCTTATATCAGAATCTAAATCCTAAATCGAAAAGCTTAATCTGAAGCTAAATCGTATATATAAATGGAAATCTTATATATAAATCCAACACCAAAAAAACTTGGTTGTACAGCCAGAAGGGAGGAGAAGTTCATATTCCCCTGCAGCATCTACAAGGGGAATGTTAAGTAGTAGGCCAGATCTGTGGGTTTCAGTCAATTAAGGCCTGATTTTGAATAAAATTTTGTTCTTGTGTTCTTGTCTTCTTCTTGGTGTAGAAGAAAGGATGTTCAGCATTATCCTGGTTGGAACCCTTTATTTACTTTAAATAAACCTTAAATTAGTAATTTTCTAATGGATTTGTCTTGCTTTTATATAGCATTACAGTTTATGAGATATGTATCAATGGCACAATTTACCCCAACGTATTCTCTCCAAAGGCACAACTCACCGGGGGCAAGTTGTGCCACGAGACCACTTTTTTTTCTGAAAGCTATATTTCTTAAACAGTTTATTTCAGATCCAAAGTTATTGTTGCCAGGGATGCACCACATCCTGAAATATACATACATATTTCATTTGGAGACATTACTGTCATGGCCTCACTTTAAAGTCACTTTGGGTAAAAAGTGGCACTACTCACCCCACTCTCCCCTACAATTAATAAAGGGAGTTACAAAATGAAGCCAACGCCAAGAATACTATGAAATACTCTGGACGCGAACTCGGGTCACGCCTATCACAGGGCAAGTGCTAGACCATTCACCAACACTGCTTTCAGAAACTCATTCAAAAACATATTTGCACTGTAAGAAATGTAAAAAACAGAGACATCTTTAAGACATGCAGGACCTACAGCTTTGCAAAAACCATGTGAAGGCCATGCATACAGGCCACTTGCAACAATATTTTAAATATTTTCTTCTCTATTACTCGCAACATAGGTTTAATAATTATTAATTGATCCCATTTCAGAACACTTGCTTTCAGTAACTAATTTAAACATATTTGCACTGGGAGGAAATCTCCAAAACAGAATAAAGTGCAAAAAAAAAAAATATATACGATTTTTTTATTATTATTTTTTTTTGCAAGCGTGCCAATGATTATGCGGCCACGTGCCAGTGGTGGCACGCGTGCTTAGGGTTGCCGACCCCTGAGACTGACTGTATCAAAACATTTTTCATGTTTTGAAATGTCTTGTGGATCAAGTTAAAAATATTTCGCAGATTTTGTGAATGGCTGATTGTACGAAAAAAGATAACCATATAGGCTATATATAAATATAATAAATATAAATGATCTGCCTTTCTTCCTTGGGGTGCCAAATGTCTTGGTGGTTTGAGTTGTAAACATTGAGACTAATGTTATTTGCCTCATATTGGTCAAGCTAATATTGTTTCTACGGTCATGGCTTTAGATCATTGTGATGTACGGACTGTGGCTGTGTGACACATGGTCCTGCCTCTCTGGTGGTTTGGATGGTAGACATTTGAAAACCAAATCAGCCACCGACCGATACAGCCAGATTTCCCTACCACACCGTCATTCTGCAGAGAAGTTGGCTGCAGATGTTCAGAATGCTTCTTCCTCTTTTATTGTTCCCTGCATTTACAGTATGTTTGTATTTCTACAACCCTGTAAATGGTGCTGCTACGTCGTGGCCAAGATGCACTTTAAAAAAAAAAAAAGCGATTCATTAAAAAAGTTAGATAAAAAATAAAATAGAAAACAAATATGAAAGTCGGGTTGTAACAAAAGTACTTTCAGGAAACTGAAGGTTCTTGACTTTTGTCATTGCCTCAATTTACACTTTTTTTTGTAAAAAACAGCATTCAACAAATAGGTTTATATTTGTTACGTAAATTCTCAATCTCAGATCCATGTTCATCTAATGTTAGATAGGCCTATAGGCTATTGTAGGAATAAACAATATTTAATTTATATTGATAATCATCATTCCAAATGGAAGCATTTGAACTAGCCTTAAGCATATCCTTAGAATAAACAATGCACACTGCACAACAATGCAAACAAACTAAAATAATTAGCCAATATTTAACCTCGACAATATGAAACGCCAAACACTGGAATGGACTACTCCAAATAATATTAATAAAAAATTGTGACAAACCTGCTTTTGAACGGAGCAAATGTCAGCCGAGATAAAGCTTAGATTATTCTGAACAAGTCTGAACAAGCAACTGTTGATGTTGCCCCGAATATTTATCCCCAGAGACTATCGTAGCTCGCAGGATGTAGCTACACCTCTCTCTCTCTCACTCTCACTCTCTCACACACACACACACACACACACACGACAAGTCTTAATGTGGTTGCTGGTTTGGAACGACACCATTGCAAGGTGTGCAAATGGAGTACTTGCAGAGAACAACCGCATGCTACTACAATGTGCCTCACCTAATTTGTTTGGTAAAAAGCATCTGCTAAAAGACAAACAAACTATGTTAAAATATATCCAGTAGAGGGAGACACAGGATCACATAAGGCCAACTTTTTTTGAGTACAAAAAAAAGTAGGCCTACATTCCTGTCCGTGTGCCAACGGTAGGTTACAACCGTAGTCTTTATACTTCAGTCACATTTAAGCGAGGAGATGAGAAGTTATGATACTGGAACTTTATTATTCCCGTAGTGTTTGAAGATCGCCCAAATGGGGCTGGAATGCAAATAAATATTGGTCATGTACACTATTTAGCAAAATTGACTAAACTTTCACTCGGAAAAAGACGTGACTCATTCAACAACATGTCTGAGCTTTCAAATATGTACAGTATGCCGAATATGACCCATAAGATTGTGTTGATCAAGGTCAGTGTTCAATGAATCTTAGGACTGCAAGCCGGTTATTATTCACTTAAAATTCATAACACAGTCCCTCCACAATACCTCCAGTATATTCCTGTTATTTATTACTTTGGTCATTTAGCGGAAGCTAAATGAAACTTGACTCACAGTGACCTTGAGATACCGGTCATTAAGGAACAGGTAGGTGCTAGACAGTGAACAGAGACAGGTCATTAAGGAGCAGGTAGGGGTTAGACAGTACAGAGACAGGTCATTAAGGAGCAGGTAGGGGTTAGACGGTACAGAGACAGGTCATTAAGGAGCAGGTAGGGGTTAGACGGTACAGAGACAGGTCATTAAGGAGCAGGTAGGGGTTAGACGGTACAGAGACAGGTCATTAAGGAGCAGGTAGGGGTTAGACGGTACAGAGACAGGTCATTAAGGAGCAGGTAGGGGTTAGACGGTACAGAGACGGGTCATTAAGGAGCAGGTAGGGGTTAGACAGTACAGAGACGGGTCATTAAGGAGCAGGTAGGGGTTAGACAGTACAGAGACGGGTCATTAAGGAGCAGGTAGGGGTTAGACAGTACAGAGACAGGTCATTAAGGAGCAGGTAGGGGTTAGACAGTACAGAGACAGGTCATTAAGGAGCAGGTAGGGGTTAGACGGTACAGAGACAGGTCATTATGGAGCAGGTAGGGGTTAGACGGTACAGAGACAGGTCATTAAGGAGCAGGTAGGGGTTAGACGGTACAGAGACAGGTCATGAAGGAGCAGGTAGGGGTTAGACGGTACAGAGACAGGTCATGAAGGAGCAGGTAGGGGTTAGACAGTACAGAGAAAGGTCATTAAGGAGCAGGTAGGGGTTAGACAGTACAGAGACAGGTCATTAAGGAGCAGGTAGGGGTTAGACAGTACAGAGACAGGTCATTAAGGAGCAGGTAGGGGTTAGACAGTACAGAGACCGGTCATGAAGGAGCAGGTAGGGGTTAGACAGTACAGCGACAGGTCATGAAGGAGCAGGTAGGGGTTAGAGGGGGCAACTTAAAGAGTCCTACAAGATAGTGTGCGGACACAGAGTATCAAAAATTATTTTTGTGAGCTATATCCAACAACTCATTTTTCAATCTTCCATAAAAAACTTAAAAAAATGTAAAAGGTCAAAATACCATACGGATAATAATAATAATAATAATAAAAGGACAAAAGGATAGAATATTTATACCAAACGATGAAAAGTCCTTTATTGCCACCAGAACATGAGTGAGAAAAAAAAAAGACACAATTGGACAGTGAGGAGTCGACCAAACAGCTAGTGTCACAACGGATGTGCACGCCCACACACACACACACACACACACACACACACACACAGGGGAGTTCAGACACACAAGGATTACAGTACAAGCACACACACGGAGGAGAGTGAGGTATAAAGGTGTACACAAAAAACAAAAGGGTCACAATTCTCCTCCCTTGTACACAGATACAACCCAGTACAAATACTTCAGTTCCTTTGCTCCCGCTTTCGATTGAAAAACGGCCACACACACACACACACACACACACACACACTAAGAGCCAGCAGCAGAATCTGTCGGGTTAGGGCCAACGTCCGACCGTATATATTTAAACTTTTATAGAACTCAAGTCGTAGTACATAATAATCCCTGACCCTCCCATCCACCGCCTCAAAATATCCAGTATATAAATAAGATATATACATATATGTTGGATATGTATTTAACCAAGGATGTCTTGTGGGTGTGTGCGCCAGGGAACCGTTAGGCTTGTTACAAATAAAGTATTTTGTTGGGGCGGGCGGGTTGTATTTATTTCGTTTTTTGTTACTTTCCATGTTGGACATTCAGTATGTACGATAGCAGCAGCTCCAGGAGAAAGAGAGATGTTTAGGGGAGTCAGATCTCTTTAAAAATCAAACCCCCCCACGTCTCCACGTCTTCATGCATGTGACGGGCACAGAGCGTCCTACGGAGCGGTTACCGCCTGACGCCATGCACGTTAGGAACTCAAAGACAAAAAGGAACTCACAAGAGAAAAGGGAATCAAAAAGATCATGTCGAGAGAGAAGAGGTTCACTTCCATTTTTGTTTTATTTGATAAATTGTATTTTGTGGAAAGAACAAAAACAAAAACAAAAAAAAAAAATTATGAAATTGCTTTTTGAGAGCGGTTACCAAGACAACAGGTGACGGCGTGAGAGCTGCGGGCCGCGTCACTGGCCAGGGCGCGCTTCGACTCCACCATGTATCTACGGCTGGATCATAAACCCAGAGGGGGACCCCCCCCCCTCCTCCCAACGACCTCGCCTGGCCAGCCTCCCTGAGCCCCACCTCCTCATCTCCGAGTGTGTGTGTTTGTGTGTATGTATGTGCGTGTGCGTGTATATGTGTGTGTGTGTGTGTGTGTGTGTGTGCTCAGTCCCGTGTGACCCCTCTCAGGCACAGTATAGGTTTCCTTTACCATTTCTTTATTCATTTGTCATTTTGTAGTCGATCTATTTCTTGTTCTGGCTACAGAGCTGCTGGAACTCTCCACCACCACTCCCCCCCCCCCACCCCCCCCCATCACTGAATACATGAGGGAGGCGGAGGTGACACGTGACCAAGGAGACTCTTAAGGCGAACGCCAGGACCCCTTATCCCACCCCTAACCGTTTAACTTTGTTTTAGTGGTCGCCGGATGCCTTTGCTGGACACCCCCCCCCCCCCACCCCCCCCTCCCCGCGCGCCCTCACACCTCCGACCGCGCCCACGCCCCCCCCCCCCCCCCCCCCCAATGCCGCCGCAGCCAATAGCAAAGAACAAGCACTTGAATTTCCTGTTTGGCACCAAACGTCCGCCGCTCTGTTTTTATGAACCCGTTCACCGCCGCCGCCGCTCCTGCACCCCCTCGCCACTAGTGACACCCCCCGACCGCGTCCAGTCATCACTCGCTCTCAGATTCATCCGTCCATCCCGTCTCTTAACCAAAACGAACAAAAGGAATCAAGACCCCTCCCTCGCTTTTATTCTTCTTGTGAAACAAACGGAAAAAAAAAAATCAAAATGATAAACTCAAGTTTTTTTTTTAAGTCTTTTTTTTTTTTTTTTTTTAATCTTCCCCAAATTCAAGGCACAATGTCAGTAAACCATAATCCGCCCCCAACGACCAGACCGCATCCCCGTCCATCTCGTCCTGACTTCGCCCCCCCCCCCCCCCCCCCCCCCCCCCCCCAACACACCCCCCGGGCGTGGGGCCGCCGCCCCGACGCCACGCAGGCAGCGACCATGAGCTAACAAAGTCCGCCCGCGTGCGTCCACGGCCGCCGCCCACCTCGCCGCCGCCGCCGCCACCGCCGCCGCCCCCCCTCTCTCTCCCTCTCTCGTTCTAGCTCGCTCTTCGTTTCTCGACGTTAAACGCGCTTCGATAGACGCGTCGGTTTTTTTTGGCGGGAAAACACGTACGATTTTTCGCCGTCCGACCCCCCCCCCCTCCTCCCCCTCCTCCTCAGTCAAAACCAAGTGATTAACAACAACGACAACAACGGAAATAATTGACATAACAAAAAAAAAAAGGACATTAGTTTAAAAAACTAAAAAACAAACAAACATAGAGAGTCTCGTCCTGTTGCGTGTTTCCGTATTTCTTTAAAAATCAGGTCGTTTCCACCAGCTCTGTTTTTGTTTTTTTTTGGTAAGCTAGTCATGTGTGTGTGTTTTTTTTTTCTTAAAAATAAGCACTACGTACTGATAGATAGGATAGCATACACCTTTCAACGTGTTTTTTTTAAGTAGATGCGTTTGTCGTATTTTTTTTTTTTACGTTACGTTTTTCCTCGCACGCGTAAATGAATTCAGATATTTTTCGTCAGGTACTTGTTTTTCTCTCTCGCTCTCTCGCTCTTCGGTTCAAGGTTAAAGTTAATGCAAGCAGGGACACAGATTGCCATGAGGTCTTGCTCTAGACGTGGATTCTTCCAGAAGGGCAGGGCCTCTCTATTTTTTCTTTTTTTAAATACACGTGGTTTGTGGTTATTATTTTTTTTGCTGTGGGCGCCGTTTCTCTACGAGACCCCGTTGACCAAGGCCTTGGTCTCGGCGGCGGTGGCCAGGCCGTTGCTGGGGGAGCCCTTGGAGGGGGCGCGCTCGTCCTTCTTGGTGCTGGTTCCGTTCTCCTGCGGGGGGGGGGGGTGGGGGGGGGGGGAGGGGAGGGGGGGGGGGGAACAGAGAGCAGACGTCACGCCACCGGCCTCCTCCGTGAACACGCAGAAACCTGAAACTCTGCTTCCAATGTGCGGCTTGTCAAGACACAAGATGTGACGTGAGGGATTGTGCGTTTGCTCTTTCCTAGACTCTGATCTCTCAGCTGAAGGTTTTCAGTTGACAGTTTTGGACGGCTGCTGAGATTCGATGGATACGCGGGAACGCGTCTCCATGTGCAAACTTGTTTTAGCAAAAAGGGAACTTTCAACTGGCGCTCGGTTCCTCATACGCTGAAGGTTGCACGCTAGTCCGCACCCGAATCCTTTGTATTAGTTTAATTTCCAGCCAGCTTGTCCCGACAGGTTGTGTGACTGGTTAAAAGCCATTGTACCATATTGTATTACTTAACTCCTCAATAGACAAATCATTCAGTCATGACCATGGACCGATTTGCAGGGACAAATGGACTCCTGGGAATGATCAAAACGTTGGTAATGCAGCAACGAGGTGTGAACGTTATGATGGAGCCAATGAGGCTGAGCTAGACCTGACCACTCATCGACTGATTGGGAGGGATCTTAAGAATGACGATGGCTGCACAGCCCTAGTCAGCGTCACACATTATGCATGGAGTCACGTTCTAATCCGCCTGTACTGCTCAGACATCCACCAGCCCCTTGGTGACATGGTACAGAGTCCTCCCTGAAGAGTGAGTGAGTGAGTGAGTGAGTGAGTGAGTGAGTGTACCTTGGGTTCAGGGGCAGTCTGGTTCTCCTTCTGGGGAACGTTCTGCCTGCTCTGGGACTCCGGGCGGGAGATGTAGTCTGCCACAGTCACTGGAGCGCAGCACAGGAAACACAACCAGAGTCAGCTCAGTCTAACTAGCATGTGATCGGTTGCAGGACAAAATTAACTTCATTGACCCCAGACAGGAAATGAGGGTGCCACAGCAGAAAGTACAGGACGGTGAAAATCAAAATCAAAAAGTAATATTATTTACAGCTGAGGCAAACATTAACGCATCCCCTTCATTAATATTTATTTGGTGATAAACCACTGACCATCAGGACCGGGCTTTGTTGAATAATCTAAATGGTAAACGGTCCTCATTTATATAAAGCGCTTTCACAGTGTTGACTGACATTCACCCGTTCATGCACACATTCACACACCGACGGCGGCGGAGTGGACCCCGCAGGGCGACAGCCAGCGGGTCAGGAGCGGTCAGGGTGAGGGCGTCTCTCTCAGGGGACACCTCCACACTCCTCTAGGAGGAGGAGCCGGGGATCGAACCAGCGACCTTGCAGTTACCAGCCGACCCGCTGTACCTCCTGAGCTGATGCCGCTCCGATATATCTAATCTATTGTTGTCGATTGTCGACTCCAGCATTCAGCAATCTGGTTTTTCGGTACGGCGGACTGCGCTATGAGCAGCAGGCCGTTGCTATGGGCGCCATTTCCATCTCTGTAATCGAACCGACTCTTTAATTGATCGGCAGCAATCTGACGTGTGTGGCGTGTGTGCCTGGGGGGGGGGGGTGGGGGCGGGGGGGGGGGGGGCGGAGCCAAAAGCCCTCACCTTGCTGTCTGTCACGGCTGGCCGAGCCACCCTCGGGGCGGTTGCCGCGGTTACGGCGGCGGCGGCTTCTGTTGCGACGCTGGGGTCGGCCCTCCTCGTCTGTGAAAGGGTCAGGTTAAAGACTCAGACACGTGTGTGTGTGTGTGTGTGTGTGTGTGTGTGTGTGTGTGTGTGTGTGTGTGTGTGTGTGTGTGTGTGTGTGTGTGTGTGTGTGTGTGTGTGTGTGTGTGTGTGTGTGTGGTCAATCCTCATCAGTCATGAGTCTTGCGTCAGTGTCAGGGAGGAGTAACGACACTGGGCTGCGTCTAAAGGCCACACTCCATCAGAGGCCGTAATCAGACCCCAACCTTTACATCCCAGCTCTGGGGGGGGGGGGGGGGGGGGGGAGCTGCAGCAGTGCTTTTGTTTCTACAACAAAAGCCTTTTCCCTTCTATTAACAAAAGCACAAGAACGCCCCCGTCTGATCAGTAACACGCTATTTCCTTCCGTTTTAAAAAAAACAAACCAAAAAAAGCATCTTCCACCTGTACACCACAAGACACCTGCTGGTATTCAGCAGAGAGTCTCTGGTTTGAGGCTCAACAGGACAAGGAGCTCTTTTGTTCCAAGTGCAATACGGTTGCTAAATTTGCACAATTAGCTAGATGAGTAGTAGTGTAACAGTGTTTTTTTTACTTATAGTAGTTATAGTAGTTGGTGTTATTATTTGTGTGTGTTTATCTGTTGTGCTTACTGTACCTGTATGTTAACCTGGCTGCAAGACAAGTTTCCCTCAGGGGACAATAAACTGAAACTGAAACTGAACTGAACTGAGAGATTTGCATTTGCTTAGCACAAGAACGCCCCCGTCTGATAAGTAACACACTATTATTTCCTTCTGTTTTAAAAAAAACAAACCAAAAAAAGCATCTTCCACCTGTACACCACCAGGTGACGGCTGGTATTAAGCAGAGAGATTTGCATTTGCTTGCTTCTTAAAAAAAATAAAATAAAAACACCACACAGCGTCGATAGTCTTTGCGGTGAACTCCCGTCCTGTGGTCCCGTCTGCCGTGACCCCCCCCCCCCCCCGCCGCCCCCCCCCCCGCCGCTCACCTAGTCCGTTGTCGCTGGTGGCGGCCTGGCCGTCCGACTCCTCGGTGGCGGCGTCCATCACGCTGGGCTCCTGGTCGTTACGGCGACGGCGGTCGCGGCGGCGGCGGTCTGCGCCCCCGTCGGCCGCGTCGGGCTGCTCTCCCTCGCCCTCCAGCAGGGAGTAGGGGTTACTGTCAGGGTCCTTCAGCACTACACACACACACACACAGGGAGTAGGGGTTACTGTCAGGGTCCTTCAGCACTACACACACACACACACACAGGGAGTAGGGGTTACTGTCAGGGTCCTTCAGCACCACACACACACACACACACACACACACACACACACACACACACACACACACACACACACACACACACACACACACACACACACACACACACACACACACACACACACACACACACACACACACACACACACACACAACGCCGTTCCAGCTGTGGTTTGAGAAGCAACAGCTGGATCTTTACTGTAAGCAATATTTTTTTTTCGTAGGATAAGTCTGGGATCGTGGCCTCCGATTGGTTAGAATGGCGGAGCTCTCGGAGCTCTCCTCCGATTGGTTATGGTTAGGGTTAGGGTTAACCATGACCCTAAACTCCCACAAACAGCTAGGACTAAATCGAAACACGATCTAAAAAGGAAGAGCCTTCTAACCAATCAGAAGCCAGAATCCCAGACTTATCCTACGAAAAAAAAAATATTGCATACTGTACAGCAGCACAAGGGTTTATCTCCCTGGAATTACACGAGTCACAACAGCAGAGGGCGCCAGACGTCTGCACAACCAGTGTCCCCCCATCCCTCCCCCATGCAAAACACAAGACAGTCGGTCGTTTTTAACAATGTTTGCATGATCATTATTTGGAAATAGTTCTCTTTAATTAATAGTTAATCATTTTCTCTTTACATGACCAAGATTTGGTTATCAAAAAGAAAAACTTTTCATAACATCTTGACATGAGACTTGTATTGGAGCCGCTGCTGTATGACCCATTAACGTGTTGCAGGGCGGTTGATGTTCTTATGTTGCATCTCGTGTTAACCAGAAGACCCAGCGGGAGAACGGCTGGGCCCCGTGGCAGCAGTGGGCCGTCTGTCGAGGGTCTTATCGTGAGGTACGCGGCGCTAAACCGGGCACTGAAACCCTTCAGACCGGGCAGGTCACCGGCTCCTCTCCACCACCAGACCAGCCAGCATGAGGCCGTCCTTCTTAGCCTGCCAGCCCCCCCCCCCCCCCGGGGGCAACAGGCCACGGACCTCCAGCTCCTCCAGCCTGTAGCAGCGCACCGACGAAGCACTGCCACCCTCACGGTGTGGAGACGTCAGCCGGCGGGGTGAGGCGGGTGAGGTGGGTGAGGTACCTGAGCTGATGGAGTTGGTGGGTCTGGCGCCGGGCCCCCCGCGGCCCCGCCCGGCGTTGGCCCCCCGGCCGCGGCCGCCGCGCCGGGCGCCGCGCTCCTCTCCGCCCACGCCGCGCGGACGCTGCTCCCGCTCCGCCACCTCCTCCGACTCGGAGGCGTTGGACAGCTCAGAGTTGGTGCCTGCGGACGGACGGGAGGTCGGGGGGGGGAGGTTAGGATTCGTTGGTCAAATGAAAAAGGGGAGGGGTGGCAGTGGGCCACACTAACGCTGCGTTTCCAGGCAACCCGTCACCCGTGTTTTCACAACCTGCTGCCAGATCGGTGTGCTCCCAGTTACAGCTCGCTAACCCGTGAACTCACGGGCTAAACAGTGTCCCTGGAACGCAGAATAATGCTGCGTTCCAGGGACACTTTTTAAACACTTTTTAGTATTGAGTTGCGGGTTTGACTGCCGTTCCAGGGCACTCTCACGGGTAGAAGGTTGTGAAAACACGGGTTACGGGTTGCCTGGAACGCACCATCATTTAAAACCATATATATATATATATATATATTTTTTTTTTTTTCAATATTTGGCCTTCCAGCCACTCTAAAAACACTACAGGGGTTTTTGGTGGACAGGCGTATTGTAGCCTGACATCTCCAGACCGATATGCAAATGGGAATTAGTCAATTCCCCAATTGGATAGGCTCACTGCAGCACTACGTTTTTTTAATTAAACATTTGCCAAATCCTGTTGGAAGTTAGGCTTTTTCTTATCAACAAAAGCTTAAAGTGCAGTGGTTGGATCGGCTGTCCAGTGCGTTTAACACGATAGCTGACCCAACAGACTGTTTCCACAGGAGCTGCAGCCATCTTGGCCATCTCGTCGTCGTATCAAACCCCGCCCCACACGAGATACAACAGCTGTGATTGGCCGACCCAGGACAGATCTGCTGGAAATCTGACGGAGCGGACTGCCGGCGAATATTTAAAACACACACTGGGAGAATGGTCTAGCTCCCCGGCTAGGCGTAAGGCATTGCCCCAGCCTCGTAAAGTCTTCGTCCAGCAGCCCCCAATCGGAGTCTAGCCCCGGTTCTACCAGACCGTCGTACTTCATGTCATTTGCACAGAGATTCTGGCCGCTCTCCATTGACAAACGTTAACTCACTTGAAGGCGGGTGTCTGTTGGGAGTTTAAAACTATTGGATCTGCCACCCAGTGCCGCTCTGGATCTGCCATAACCAATCGCTAACATTTGGTCTTCGGACTACGACTCTCTAAGCTAGCGCCTGACCTCAACGTCAACGTCAATGTCAACGTTCTCAGCCACTCCCCTCTGTTCTCTGATTGGACGGCCAAAAAAAAACAGTCATAGTCATTTCCCGCCCCCTCACCATAGCCACCAGAGTACTGACTGTTGGAGGGGCGCCGGCCGCGGCCCCGCCCGCCGTACACGCGCGAGTTGTGCAGGGAGTTGCTGCTCTCGTCCGTCAGGTAGCCCTTCTCCCGCTCGCCGCCGCCGGGGCCCCCGGCGCCCCCGGGCCCCCCGGGGCCCCCGGGCCCGCCGCCGGTGCGGCCGGAGGGGGCGCGGTAGCCCACGCCGATCTGCCGGAGCTGCTCGTCAATCTGGAGACGCTCCAGACGCAGCTGCTCCACTTCCTGTACAGACAGGAAGCGGGGGGGGGGGGGGGGGGGAGGAGAAGCAAGAGTCAATATTAGTGCGGTCAGTTAAAAGGCGTTGATTTGAATTTTTTTTTTAGATCATCATTAAAAAGGTCCCATGGCATGACATTTTCACTTTGAGGTTTTCTAACATTAACATGAGTTCCTCTAGCCTGCCTCTGGTCCCCCAGTAGGTAGAAGTTGCGTTAGGTGTAAAACGAGCAGTAGGTATCTTGCTCCGCCTTTGAAAAAAATAAAGCTCAAATGCGTTGATTTGGGATCCGGCCCCAT
>NC_140293.1:10315031-10341588 GCF_964030765.1 Micromesistius poutassou | reverse complement strand
CCGTTGCTTATCAGATCGGCTTATTCTGTCGCACCATTACACGCCAACGGCAGGTCATTACCACGATAACAATCTCTAACCCCCCCCCCCCCCCCCCCCCGTCATCCATCCTGGAGCTGAAGGCTTGGTGTAAAACTTTAACTGATACAGGATGCTCCTCGATTCAAGAGGGGGGGGGGGGGGGGGGTTCTGTGATGGCTGTTCTAGGGGTCTGCCCTGGCGGGGGGCGGGGGGGCGGGGGGCGGGGGGGGGTATGTGGGCTTACCTCCACCTCCTCTCCCTCGCCGATGTCCTTGTTGAAGTCAGCCGGAGGGGGGAGCCGTACATCGCTGAAGGGCAGCTGCCTCTCTGGTTGCCAGCTTTGGGGTCGGTGGTGGGGGGGGGGGAAGAAGAGGGGGGGGGGGTGGGGGGGAACCAAAAAGAAAGCAACTGTCAGTCTTACCGCCCACCGGCTGTAAAGACGACAGAAAACCTGCCGAGCTAAACAGCATTTCCACCGTGCTGTCCGTGGAGGGTTGTTGTTTTTGCTAAGACAGTGGGTGGCTATTCTCCCTCCGCCAAATGCTCAGCAGAACCATCAGCACGTGCGTGCGCGCACACGCACACGCACACACACACCAAAGTGCCCTTCATAAAAATCTAAATGGTTCATTAACTTTGATGAGGTTTTAAAGAGGCCGAAGACAGAACGCACAGGGACACCATGGCCCCCGAAAAATATATTTTTACATAAACACTCAAAACGGTAACAAAACAAGGAAGATACACCAAAACACGGCAGAGTGCTCACATGCTTTTCAACGTAAATATGTTTACACTGCGAGAGTTACATGACATAACATTGTGTATCCAGTGCATCGTTGGCGTCTACGCAAGTGTCTAGTTGTGTTACATTAGGTGTGTCTGGTTTTACGACAGTTGAACACCAGGAGGCCCACTCACAGTATCTATGAGCTGGGGGGGGGGAAGGGGGGGGGGGGGGGGGGGGGGGGGAGAGCACAGGGGGCAGGAGACGAGGGAAGGAAAGTAACGCGCCTGTAACAGTGAAGGAGGGGTTGATCTGAGCTACCTCCGATCCCACCGGACTGCATACCGTGAGGGACTATTTTTAGGGACAGAGTGCATGACACACTGCAGCCAACTAGATAAAAAAGAGAGTGTGTGTGTGTGTGTGTGGACAGCTGCATGTGGCCAATGGCTGAGTGTAGTTTAAAATGCCAGCTTCATAACTCCACCCCCATCTCTCCGCTTTCAGCACTGATCATTTTCCTAATTTACTCAAATTAATGGTCAGGACTGTATTGTTAAATGTTATACGTGTTTTAGTAAATAATAACTTACTTGTTTTCAAATACTATTGTTAGGGAGTCTTCGTGGACATCTTTGATGTAACCCTGAGAGGAAAACGACAAAAAGGGAAGATAGGTTATTTTCTAGTTGTTTTTTTAGACACAGACGCAACAGGGAATGATACAAGAGAGATTTGGGAGGGGAAAGGGCAGGGTGATTTTTGACTTGATTTCAGTAATTGAGAAAGTATGTGTTCCAAGTCACAGTGTCAGCTGGAAGCCAGCTCCCAAGATACAGAGCGAGACAGACATACGAGAGACAGAGAGAGAGAGAGACACACACACACACACACAGAAATTAACATAAAGAACAATCTTGGGCCCCGAGTAGAATTCCTAGTGTAAGTCTCATCCCGTTCGGCCGGCTCTGACACCGGCATGTCAGGGAAAGTGACGAGGGGCGTTCGAGTTTCCTCCCGAGGCTGCCCTCCAGGAATACCTCACACACATGCAGAGTGGCTTCTGGAGGATTGGGTGGCTGTCGTCGTGTACCAGGGAGCGTGGGGGGGGGGTCGGCGTGTGTGTGTGAGCGCCATGGCGGAGCAGACATGCACGGTGTGGCCTATATGTAGCGATCGCTTGACGCCCAGGAAACTGTCCCTAAACGCATGTGACAGCGAAACGTTAATAACTGTGGCCCCGTGTGCAGCTACGTCTGTGGCCTCCATTCATCTCCTAGCTTCACCTTTAAAGTCATAAGGGTGGAGGCTACTATAGCTATCAGTAGGACACTGCCTTATACGGGTAGAGAGAGGGGGGGGGTGAGGAGTGTGTCGCAAATCCTCCAGCCTGCATGCATAGTATGGAGGCGGTGATAGTGGTCAGCTAGGAGCCTCATGGTTCCAGTCATGGTCTGGCTAGTACCATGACACCTCATTGGGGGGGGGGGGGGGGGGGGGGGGGAAAACACACACACACACACACACACACACACACACACACACACACACACACACACACACACACACACACACACACACACACACACACACACACACACACACTTGAAAAGTATGTAATTGTCTACCCAAATGTGTGCCACAGCAGCTGTCATGTCATCCACTATTACTAAAAGACACACACAAAATTAAGAAAAAGTGTGCGTTTGTGCAGGCGTCGCTCTGGAGACAGCTGCGTGTGTGGAGGCCGGCGTGTGCCTGCTGGGTCAGGAAAGGCCGGGTTGACCCCAGAGTGGTTCCCCCCCCCCCCTGGTCACAGGGAGCAGGCGGGTCCTTCTTTAAGGTATGACACATGGGGCCGGGTGGGGGGGGGGGCGGTGGCGGTGGTCACAGCCAGTCCTGGGCTGTGACGTGCCCCGGCTCCATGTTTGGGCACGAGACCACGTGAAGTTCAACGGGGACCCATTCATTCTGGACGGTTCTAAGACAGGGTGGCTAAGCTAGGCTAACTAGGCTAACTAGGCGAGGCGAGGCTTGCCGGGGCAGGGTAGGCTCTGGAGGCACACAAACACCAAATATCCTGATATATCATTAATCACCTCCGAAGGGGGCTGTCGTGTTAACAGAACTTGGGGCTGTATTGCAAGTCCTGCATTATTGACATGTTGGGAACAGAAAATGATTATTGTGAGTCATGGGTGTTTGCGGGAGGAAAAGCCAGAATGACAAAATTAAACAGACGACACAAGACAAGTGTTAACCAACTCCAAGCATCGGAGCTACCACCCCCTCCAGCACACATGACTACCTCTTACAGGGAAACAAACAGCAAAAGCGCTTGTAACTGGAGATAGAGAGCGTCTATCACCAGCATTATTTAAGTAAAGCAGCTCTCAAGACACATGTAATGGAAGTGAGAGCGGGCGATGGATGGATAGATAGAGAAAGATAATGGAGGCAGTTAATAGAAGAGTGGAAAAAGTTAATTCATGCCAGGGTCGAGCTGTCAGGCTGTAAAACAGAACGACAGGTGAGGGGGGTAAATATAGTCACTGAACCACCATGTGGCCCGGTCTTAGGACTGGAGAAGCACTGCTAGGCCCCGCAGAAAGGAAATTAACTAATATTGTACCGTTATACTTGCCATGCTGTCTAAAAAGAAAAATCAGCATATTACTGGCTCATGCCATTAAATTCCAGACAGCGGCTGAACACTGGCACAACAACAATGAAATCGGCCAAATTACCCCACCGAAACTGGTGATGACTGATGTTGTGTTGATTAAAAACAACACAACAACGTTTCGAATTGGATGTGTTATTAAAGTTGTGCTTGAAAGAAGAAATCATATTTTAATGACGACAGCGATGCCATGTGACTAGGCGTGAAACTTAAGGCAGCATTTCCCACGAAGACTGACATGAACTGAAAGTGGACACACACAGAGAGCAAAGCAAAACACTCACAACTAAACATTACATTTCAATGTGGACCAGATCTTAAAACGTGTACATCGTGGTCGGCATTAGATAAAGCCTACAATTCAGTTTGTACGATCATCGATAAACACATAATACTAGTTTCAGACGTAGCAATGTAGATCACAAATTGCACGACAATGCAGCCTCGCAATAGGGCTAGTATTAAGTCGTCATTTATTCAACTGAAATTAACTATTTTAGAAATATCAAGTCAGCCGTTTCAGTGCTACATAGTAATTGTTGTTTGGCGAGGTTAAATAACATGACAGTAGCTAAAAATGCATTTAGGCTGGGCCATGCACACACACACACACACACTGATGACTGAGGTAGCTCCCACAGCTAGCATGAGCTAACACAACCACCCACCCCACCGTGGCCACAACACACCCGGACTCATCCCCGTCCGCCCGGACCACCGCTCACATTCACCGGGTGGACGGCTAGAGAAGTCCCAAGACATCGATAAAGTATAAATAAACATTCCCAAGTCGTGGTTGAAACTTTTTTTTTTTACTTGACGCTTCCAGCCACCGTTTACCTTGTAGAAGGCCCCGTTCGAGCCCCGCACCTCCACCGCCAGCCCGTCCATGCTCGCCGTCGGTAGCTCACCACGGCCCGGCAGCTTGTCCGGGGACGCTCCGCCTCCCCCCGGCGGCTCAGCCGGCACGACCCCCAGCCTGGCCGGCCCGTCGCCGCCGCTCCCCGGCCGCTTGTGGATCTCCAGTGTGTCGGGAGGGTGGAGGGGGAAGAGAGAGGGGCTGAGGTGAAGGGGTCCGGGGGAGATAGGTGGAGGTGGTGGTGGTGGTGATGGTGATGGTGGACTGGTTGGCACCGCAGACGCTACTACCTCCAGCGGCCGGCTCCGTGTGTAAAAAAAAAAAAAAATGTGGGGCTCACTCACTGAGCAGGATGACACCGCACCGGCCGACGAGCCCTGACGTGCGTCAACGGAGCCCACGAAGCTAATGATGCTCACAGACTACAGGCAGGGAGAGCGCTAGCGGACGGGCAATCAGCTAGGCTAGGCTATTAACGCCTCGGCGCCTCGGTGCCTTTGAATGGGAGCGCTTAGCTGTCGAACGGGGGGGCTATATCTTACTGCGTTGTGTGTTCACTACGCGCCTGGGCGCAGTCGTTGTTGTATTATCTCCTCTTTTTTTTTTTTTTTTTTTTCTTGTCCGCGAGTCGTCACCGGGGATTCCTTCCTTTGTTTGTGGTGGATGCAGTTGTGCAGCTACTAGGGCTTCCTTCCAACACAAAAAAAAAACGCGTTTGGTGGTGCACTGTAGCCCGGCACCTCCTTACTCCAACCACCCGTCCCCTCAAAAGCACGCTGATGGAGTGGATCGGCGAGGGACTGAATGACCCCAAAGAACCCACCCCTCGATTGCCAAAGACCCGCCCCGGGCGCAATGCCGGCCGTCGATTGGCTACGGACGTCGTCGATCTAGTCTAGCGTGTGTTGATTGGTTTTTAAATTAGAGGTTGGTTCACGGTTTTCACCAATGGATGTTGGGACATTGTATCCCATCCGGATCTATTGGATTTACTCCGTGCCAGTTATATCGGTACTCGAATTAACTGGCCCCGGTATCCGGTTTTGCTCACTCATTGATAACTAAGAACCAGAATGATGCCACACACTACCAGGCATTGTGTAAACTACTATACAGCAACACCGTTGGGTATTAGTCCAGTAGGTTATACCATAGTAGAGCACCAATTTGATTGGCCTATACGTTATATCACATAGTAAGTAGTGTCTGATCGTGCAATATAACAAGTTGTAAAGTATTATAAAATCGAAACTCGGAGTGTTAATGTATATGTGCAAGGATTTTTGATGTAAACTGTGATGCAAAGCAAAAAGGCTGTGTCAGTGTAATAACTTTTCTAAAAGAGTTATTAGTTTGTAATCCCAATGGATAAAAATTCCTTGCTGATTTTCCAGATGAATGAGAGTTTATTAGCTGAGTAAGTAGCAGTAGCAACTTAAAAAAAAAACGTTGGGTAATGGCAGGACATGGTTAGGAAAGCAACGAAGAGGAAGCTTCTGGAAGAACAGATATGTCCCACACCTGCTGCCAGAAAGCAGCTGTGAACCGCACAAATCAGGCTGGTCAGAAGGGCACCCACGGCCGTTAGAGCACACTCAGGAATTGCGATTGCAGGCTAAATGCGTGTCTCCTCATCTGCAGTGTAGCTGCAAAGTATCTTCTGGATTGTCAAGTGATTCGTCAAGTGTCAAGAGAAATTTGTATCTTAAATGACATAGTTAATTATAATTATTATTATTAGATCTTCAAGTTTCTTTATTGAAGAGGATACACAAAGCTTGATGAATGCGAGGCTTGTAATATTTTATGTAGGGTAAATTAGAAACAACATAGATGGATGCATGTGAAACCATATGGCAGTCCCAGACAACATGAGTGATTGAATCCCCCACAGAAGAGGATAGACACATTGCTAAAGGATGATGACAGGACTTGCTGCGGACATTAGGAATCAAACTGAGTTCAGCTGGGAGTCAATACCCTTGCCACTACACTATCCAGCCCATTCCTTTCATTGAAACATATGTAAAAATGAATAAAGTGTGTACAGAGCATCATAATATAACATGTTGAACATGTGCCCAGGATAGAAGCGCCTTGGCCCGTACGCATTTAACACAAGACCACATTTCTGAACAGCTTGAATATCACCGTACACAGCTCTGTGCATGCTGAGCAGCAGGACAGCATCACAACTCTCTTGCTGGTGGAGGATAGGCGTGTTATTATGGGATGTTAATCAGTAAAGTGTTATGGCTTTATTGAGGGGAAGCGTCCTGGCCTGCACCCTTCCTGCATCCTCCAACTGGGTTCACACCTCCTCAGGAAACGAGTGCCCGCCACGCTGCTCTAGATCTTTAGAAGTAGGCCGAGGTTACACACACTCCTAGGTTGCTAAGGGCAGGCGATGTAAAATCACAGGACATGTAGGGATGTAAATTCTCTCGATAACGGGTCAAAATGGATGCTGATTTCGAAAATCTGATTGAAAAGACAATGATTACAATATTATCCAGGGGCTTATCATGTGTTGCAGTAGAACAATGTAAACAAAAGGGGCCCTGATAATGGAGTGGCTTAAAGGTCTATGAAAGGTAGTTAATTAGGTTTAAGGTAAAGGTAGTTAATTAGGTTTAAGGTAAAGGTAGTTAATTAGGTTTGACCCACAAAGTCTGTAGCCCACCTGTCCTAAGCAAGATGCCCTCACCCTGGCTGCTTAATGACGTATGATGCATGTAGTTCTTCTATTTAGTTACTTCTATGTTCATCTATGTATATTTGTAGTAATGTTGTTTGTTGATTGCACTTATGTTGTTTTTGATGCGGTGCGTGGTTTTTATGAGCTTTTTTTTTAGTTTCAGCATCTTTAAGCCTTTCATTATGAGATAATCCCACCAAAATAATAATCAGTGGGCGATGATTTATCAAACAAGTCTTCCAAGCAAAATTCCCACGTTGACGATCTTCATCATCATCCTCATCTTCATCATCCTCATCATCATCATCATCATCATCATCATCTTGTTCACTCCATATAAATATATAAATTTATATATACAGACTACAGTACACCACATGTAATTCTGAATCCTGTGTTCTTTTCCATGTTCCTTAAATTAAACTTCCACCAAGTTTTCCTCAGCAGCCTCCCCCCCCCCCCATCAGGGGTTTCCCATCCCAGTGTTCATTTTTAGAAGTGGTGGCAAAGGGCAGCAGACAAACCAAACGCTTACAAAGGAGGGCCACACACGGAGCAGCAAGATGGGGCCAACAGCAGCAGCAGAACGCTCCCGTAGGTCCTCGCGGCTCACCGGGGTCTTCGTGTTTTGGGGAAGCGGGGTGGGGGTGTGAGGGCGAGAGGAGGGGGCAATGCCAGATCATAACAGTGAAAATGACACTCCTCCAGTGGTGTATAGGGGCAGAAATATGCTGAACTTTTTCATTCTGTATTTGCAACGCACTACATTTCAAATGAAAACAGTGACTAATGTAAGTTGCATAATTTTTTGCTTTTCTTCTTGTGTTTAATGTAAATAGTTTCATTTACAGTATGCATAGTCATGTTTATTCTGTGAGGCGCTGTAGGAGCCATTTAGGGCAAAGCTGTTGTCATAATACAAATTATGAGTCTACTACTTTTGTGTACCAGGGCAGGGTACATGGTCCATGGTCCATGGTCAATGTGTGATATCTTCACTCGTTTAGCCTACTAGCCGTTCCCTGGTACATACAAAGAGCAGAACCATTATTTTTTATTTTGAGTAACACCTGTGTTTGTCCTACAACGGGGCCTCTGTGAAAAAGGTAGACCTTTATTGTCTTCATTGAAGGCCTAACACACAGATAACAGTCCATCAATAATGGCATAATACTGTTTTTTTATATCCACCTTCAATACTTTTTGTCTTTTTCCTGTTCAGTACAAACACTTTTTTATAAAGTATATAAAGTATGCAGGCTATATTATGTGCATATATTAAGGACTTGAATGTGATAAATAAAAGTTCAGCCATCCGTCCTGATGCAGAGCTGTCTACGGGTGTAGGGCGGTGAGACCCCCAGATGGGGGCAGTCATTCACCACGAGTAGTTTGGAACTACCAAAACAAACAAAGAAGGAGGAAGCGGCCGGCGCCGGCCACACAACCAATAGCAGAGCTCGTTGAAGACGCGCGCGACTTGAGCTTGATTCAGGAAGTACATTTGCAGAAGTAAACAAATGGAGTGAAGTGACCTCATGGTCTGCAGTCCGACGTGTCATCGTTATTAGTACGTGACGCTTCGTCAGTGGTTGTGTTAGAGCGGCAGTACACAATACACGTCAACTCGTGACTTCACTTAATCTGATGATGTCTTCTGCTGAGGCTGTGAGTGAATCCTCACTTGGGAAGGGAGACAACTTGCATCAAGAAGGTACGACTCAATAAGCTCATCCTTACAATTAAATGCAGACAGACAGACAGACAGACAGACAGACAGCCTGTCCGTCTGCAACGTGTTTCAGGTGTGGTCCGTTGTAACGCTCTGGTTGTTGTGGTGCTTTGGTTCCCCCCCCCCACCCCCAGTGCTGGCGTCCCACCCGCTGTGCGACCTCACCGAGGAGGACTTGACGCAGAACCCCAAGCTGTGTAAGCTCCTGGCCACCTTGTCGCAGCACGTCGACCCCACCGGACTGTCGGCCCCGCTCAAGACGGATCTGGAGAAGGTAGGAAACGTTACCACTATCTAGGCCTGGGCAATAAAACAATAAATTATCGTATCGTGGTAGACTTTTGATCAATATCAATATAAAGCATGTTCAATATATATCGATAAGAGACTGGACCACCGACTCTAGCAGCTGGGTTTGTTACACAAACACGCTTCCATACTTAATTACTATATTTGAGTGTTTTTCATCGTTGTGTCGACATTGGAGTATTGATCAATGAAGAACAGTGGAAGGTCGTATTAAGTGTTAAACAGAAGTGTTTAAATCCAGCGTGGTAATTCCTACTCTTTTTAGGTCATTCAAATTATCAATAGTTATCGATATCGATCAATATGATCAAGTTATATCGTGATATGTCTTTCAGCCATGTCGCCCAGGCCTACCACTATCTAAATATATATATTTTTTATTGCCATTATAAAACGTAGAACATTTTAATATCTCACGTGTGCCTGGAAAAGCAGAGATGAAGAGATATGCTTGATGTACGTGTGCTTGGCCATTAAGACGTTTATTTCCTGAGCCAAGGCAGAGCAGAAGCTGCAGAACCAGAGGCGGCGCTGGCTGCAGGTGGAGAGCCTGCATGGCACGCTGCAGGAGATGCTGCAGGACCACCACGTGAAGAAGCACCGCACCACTCTGCCCCCCGACGTCAACATGGTGTGGGACACACACACGCACGCACGCACACACGCACACACACACACACACACACACACAGCGTGTAATACCGTATTTCTGTTTTGCTTTTACAATATTGTTTACTATGTGTGTTCTTTAATCGGATTGTGTTTTTCACAATGGGATTTGCAATCCCATTTAAGAAATGTGACAAAGAAAAGACATTGAAACGTTAATGAGTTCTCTTCTGTTCCTGTGTGATGATCTGTATCCGTGGTCTAGTTCTACGACACGTTGGAGAGGTGTCTTCTAGTGGCTCAGTGTGTTCGTCAACTAGACCTGAGCACCACCACCACCACCACCCAACCAGGCCTGGACCAGCCCTCTCTACTGGGGCTGGATCCTCAGCAGGTGCTGGAGCTCCTGCCCACAGAGAAGGTGTGTTGTAATCGGATCATTTATATAGATTAATGCAGAGGCGCATTATGGGGGGAGGAAGGGGCATTCTGTGGGGGGGTTCAATCACTTGTTGTTATCCGGGACTGACATATGGTTTCACATGCATCAATCTACGTTGTTTCTTAATTTACCCTACATAAAACATTACAAGCCTTGCATTCATCAAGCTTTGTGAATATGTGTATTGGAATTATTTTCTGCAGACTGTGCAAAGAATGAAGCAGAGTTTGCCTAAGGAGCTGGAGAGACACCTGAAGACAAAGTGCTTCAGTCTGCTGTCCTACTACCAGCCGGACTGGGGTACAACAACGCCACAACAACCACATCAGAACAGAAACAAAACAAACACCAATGTCTTTCTTGTATTGCTATTTATTAAAAGCAATTTGCACTAATGTCATTGATGAGAAGGTAGGGATTAGGGAATCTTGCTCAAGGGTGCCTACACACTAGACTTAAGTGTTCGAACCCAGAATCTTTTCAGCTGAGCTGAGTGTCAAACAACCTAATCACTAGAGCCTAGACTATCAGCCAGCCGCCCAATATTGTCCCTGCTCCTTTTTAGTTATTAGTGGACAAAATCACCTTTTGTTGACGTTGATACCCCACGGAGGTGTCATGGCCGCTGTCTCCCTTCATCACCAGAGAACGAGAGTGAGGGTCTGAAGAACATCAAGCTGGCCCACCTCTCGGGCCAGCTGGACAGGGAGCAGAAGCGGGCAGAGAGCCTGAAGGCGGTCTGCCGCGAGAACGCCGTTCTGCTCCAGCGACAGACCCAGCTCTACCTCCTCGTGGGTTTTGTTGTTTATTGTTTGTATTTAGTTTTTAGTATTTTTGTATTTAAATTGTATAATAAATAGATATTTTTTTAACCAGTCACTTGAATCTAACCCCAGCAGCAGCACAGCCTATGGTGAAGCAGTGGTTGGTGCAGTTGGCTGATTGGTGAAAGCTATTCCACCAACCAAAACACACCACAAATGACTACTAATACTGCGACACCTATCTTGCTTGTTCTTGTTTTAACAGTATTATGAGTCATTACGACTGGACACCCATTTATATTTGATTAAGCTTTTCACATAACTTATGTTAATTTAACTCCTTGTGAAAGATCATATCTCTTTTGAGCTGCCTCGGGGTGATCTTTCCTGACGGCTTGCTTCCCCAGGAGCTGACCAAGTGCATCCAGCTCCTCCAGTCGTTCATCCTGGAACACAGACTGACGATCCAGACTCAACTGGACCGCAAGAAGCTGGAATACTTGGAGGCCAAGTGTGAACTGGTGATGCAGAAAATCAGGTAAACTGGCTTATTTTCAGTGTCAGGTGTAGATCTCCTCTCTAATACCCTAATATTAGGATTTCAGAAAAATACACTTTAAAATGGAAGTTCAAGTCAATGATCCCTTATTTGGGATAGTATGGTCCTCAACCCTGTTATTGGTTCTAGTGTAGCTGGTGAGATGGTGGTTGGGTGGAGTTACTATCTTGTAGTTGTGCACTCTTAACACGAACACGTTCTGTCTCTTCCAGAATGGAGTCAGTGGAGATTGGGCTGGACACCTACACAGCCGACACCATAGCGGCACACAAAAAAATAAGGCAAGTCACTGTAGTAGAGTATACTATCGCTCTTTTAGTCCTAGGCGTTTCCTTCCAGAAAGTCGCTTGTAAGTCGCTTTGGGTGAAAGCGTCTGCAAAATGCCCTGCTATGTGAATGGTATTCTGTTACCGTTTACCATAAGCACCTATGTAACGTTGGTCCTCATTTAAGGAATCCTCTGTCCTAGTTCAGAAGGTTAATTATTACTCCCAATATTGTGATAAACACACAAAGACATGTTTATCGTAAATAGGCTCTACTTTTCACATATATTTGACATTGAACTTATTTGTATATTTGTATACTATTGTCCATAGTCCATAGGCACGTTGCTGAAACCAGAGTGAAATCATGCATATTTAACTAATAAAGATCATTTGTAATATTAATCAGAAATACAACATCACCACTACAGTCAACTGTGGGAATGGGACGATAGAGTACCAAAGTACTAAACGTGATGTAAAATATGTCTGGATTATTTGTGCCAGGATAATCGTGGCATCGTATTTCCATGTCTTCCCATCGCTAAACGGTAATCATCGTTAACAATAATGACCACTGAACCAGTAAAGGTTTGGGAAGGGACGTGCCCCTAGCCTGTTCAAATGTCCATCCTCCCCCCCCCGCCCGTCGCACCACGCAGGGCTCTGCTGGAGGCGGAGCTGAACGAGCGGCAGCTGGAGAAGCGGTCTGTCCAGTCCAAGCTGGCGTCGTTTGAGATGCTGGGGACGGAGTTCGAGGCTCTGGCCGACGAGTACGCCAGGCTGCAGGGCGAGATCAACGTCAAGAAGTGGGCGCTGAAGGAGTTTTCATGAACACGCTCGGTAGAGGGCACACCAAGCTGACGTCGTATTTGGTCGTGTCCCTTTACATCATCAATGTTGACTTTTGTACATAGTGTTGGTGTGTCTTTTCGTCAAATAAAAGGTCAGACAAATAGTTCTGTTGTCAACCTTGTGCAGTGTTTTGTTGTATTTCTAAGTCTTTTTCAACAGCTTGCTATCTAGGACAGTGGTTCCCAAACTTTTTAGTACCATCATGAATGATTTTTTGGAAACTCTTTTGCGTACGACTAATAGTAATAGTAATAGTAATAGCCTAATAGCGCATCACGTACCACCAGTGGTACGCGTACCATAGTTTGAGAACCGCTGATCTAGGAAACTAAAACGAAACTAAAGCGGAAAACGAAATACAGGAGTTGAACGTAATATAATAGAAAAACAATTAAATGTTTAACAAGTAAACATAACATAAGTCAACTTAAAAAATATATAATTAAAAACGAATTGAATCATAAAGTACGATATTGCTCTTGTTGTTCTGGGTACAGTGGTGTGGGATCTCTTTTTCAGATATAGATGAAGATGACATTTAACTGGAAATACAATCAAAAATAATCTAATTAATGAACATAGCTCTGTTTAAATTGGTTTACCGAAGGTGAAAACGTTACGTACCAAAAAACAAAAACTGGAGGATGCGGGCATCGATCCCGCTACCTCTCGCATGCTAAGCGAGCGCTCTACCATTTGAGCTAATCCCCCGTCTGTGTTGAATGGTGCTTTTTATGTATATGTACTTATACGTAATTGTATATGTAATTATTTTTATATTCTATAATATACATATTATTTTATTATTTATTTTTGGGTTTACCTTGAGAAAAACATTAAACGGCCAAATGTGATTAATTCCAGGCCATTTTGTTTTTGGTTCAACGAGGGATGGGTCAGACCGTTAGAGACCGGTAGGTGGCAGCATTTCTGTAGTCTCTCTGCGCTGCGGCACCCCATAGCGTCCCACTCAAATATTTACCCTACATTAGTTCAATACATGTTATATGCTTCTTTGTACTGTGGAAAACACTTATAATATAATCTAAGTAATTACTCATAAATTTAATTAGTTAATAATGTCATAAGTGTAACTCGCCATCCCCTCCCGTTCCACAAGAGGGCGCCACGCGACAACATCTACCAACGTCTACCAATGAACGCTCGCGCAATGAGATGCCGGGGGGCTCGCGCCTCTCCGCTCATCTCACAGAAGCAGAAGAAGCCCCGCCTTCAACCAGACAACCACTGGCTGTGGCCGGCTACCGGTTCAGCTCCTCCTCCTCCTCCTCCTCCTCCTCCTCCTCCTCCTCCACCACCACCTCCTCCTCCTCCAGCAGCCTCCAGCCTCCACCAGCAGCAGCAGCAGCACCACTACTCCGCACATCTGGCAGCAGCAGGAGCAAAAGCACCACATCTGGCACTGTCACTGTAGCGCTCGTGCACCGCGGCATGTCCCCCGCTCGCCACACTGGACACAGGAATAGGTTTTTTGTTGTTTTTTGCTTCGAGACGACAACGAGGGTGCGCGAACAATTATGTCCGAGGTGCGGAAATTCACCAAGCGGCTCAGCAAGCCGGGCACGGCGGCGGAGGTCCGGCAGAGCGTGTCCGAGGCGGTGCGGACGTCCGTGATCGTGGTGAGTAGCGCCGGGACTGGTCGGTGGTGAGGAGCGTGTGGGCTCGGTCCTCCAAATGCAGACCACCGCCGTTTGGCTACTAGACGCGTGGCAGACCTCACAATGGACGGTCCGTTATATGGATTCCCCACGTTTTTCCATTTAATTTAAAGCGTCTTTTATTTTATTTTTTTGTACTTCGTTCGACCCCTTTTTAATGAGAGAGCGTGGCGGTCGTTGAGGTAACTTCCTCCCGGCTCTCTTCAGAGTGTGCCCCCCCCCCCCCCCCCCGGTAACGTTTTCCACCGATATGCCCCCCAAAATGCGCCACCGCAAGCGGTCAACAATGATTCAGTGTTGCCCTAAAGCGGGTGTTATGCTCATCACTACTAATACCACACTACTTGTGTTTATAACGTTTTGGCAAATTGTATCCTTAGTGACGCAGCTCCCGGACTACCAGAAGCCGACTTGAGTGTGTGCCCTGCGGTGTGACAGTGTCTGCCAGGCTCACATGGTGTTTCCAGAGCGTGTTCTCCTTTTGTGTGCTGGTGGAAAAAAAAAAAAGAGAGAGAGCAGCAGACATGCCAACCGGACAGCTGCACCGCGGTTTCTGTCATTGAATTGCTGGAGCTTTCTGCTGGATTTGGCATACTGGAAAATGCTTGCAAAGTCAATGCACAAATTGATGCTGCATATTGATTTTGACTTCCTTTGTAACCTATTTTGCTTGTTGCCTGTTATTAACCACGGTGGGACCGTGTAGTAGTGTTAATGGACTGATAATGGGGGGGATTTGTCTCGGCTTCTTTCGTTAATACTCGTTTACAGCGGAAATGCCTATTAAGCAATTGTGGGCTTCAGCACGGTCATGTGCAGGAGTGTGTTCCCCCCTGACGGTGCCAACGTGTACAGGCATGACGTTGTGCTGCTACTTCCGGTGATGTCATGACCACTGCCATCACCGGATTGACTGTTTTTCATGTTCGTCTCATCCTTTGTTATTGCTAACGCATATGGCATCCAAAGCAACATCTCAACTCATTGTCCATTCTGCATAATTGCCCCACATTACTGAGATCAACCGATAAACTAGGATCAACGATGGTGGAACTTTTCAAATCATTTTATCAGAATGTTCTGCTTAAGCAAGTCATCCTCGTCACAGTCTTATGATCATCATATTGCATTATGGGTCGCAGAAGGACTTACCAGCATCACAATCTTGTGATAAACACGCATGTGTGTGTGTGTGTGTCTGTGTATGTGTGTGTATGTGTGTGTGTGTGTGTGTGTGTGTGTGTGTGTATGTGTGTGTGTGTGTGTGTGTGTGTGTGTGTCTGTGCGCGCGTGTGTGTGTGTGTGTGTCTGCATGTGCGTGTTCTTCTGGCCACTAATCCCTCGGGTAATTGTCGGCATGGTAACAGAGAACAAGCCCCGTGTGTTGTCGGGGTTGTGAACCCTGTGTCTCTCTCACACGGGGGATTCCCTCAGGCACGTAGCGCCCATGCGTCCTCACACGGATGTGAACGTAGGTTTCTGTGTGTGAACGGAGGCGTTGTGGGGCCTCGTTGTGTCTGCGTGTCCCCCCGGTATGGATGTCACTTTGTTTTGTGTGTGTGTGAAGGAAGCATCCGTCTTCAATGTTGTGTGTTTCTGTTGTTGTTGTTGTGTAACCAGTAGTACTCATGTTAGTTCAGGTTTTATGTTACGCTTTGGGTCCTCGGTTGTCTTGTCTTTATCTATGTCTCATCCATTGTTGGTTGTTCCGTCTAATTTCCGAGGGACTGAGATGACGGGAAATTCTTCCAAGATGATTTCCACCGAAGAGGATAAAATGCGTCATAGTCTGGCAGAGCACTGTGCAGGGATAACTTTTGGTCTTCATCGGCAGAGGCAAAGTGAAAGCTCTGATTGCTAATCTAATTGGCCAGTTGGAGGCAAGGTGATTTCGACCTATGTACCTGTGGTTATAGAAGTTGCAAAAAAGTTGAATTTGTGGGGTAAGACTGAGGACACTGGATGGGTTCACATTTCTGTGCCTCTGTGTGTGTGTATCGTTGTGTGTGTTACTTCGATTTGCCTCATGCACATGTGCAAGTGCTCATCAATCATACGACTGTGTGTGTTCGTGTGTGTGTGTTTCTTTACTGGTGTTGGACATCTCGGTGGCTGTGTGTCTCAGTCAGGGGTCTTATGATGTGTGGCTCGCGTTCCCCTTCCGCACCGTGGGAACAAACACAGTACACACACACATCTGGGAAACACATCAACCTCCTGGCATGCCCCTCCCTCCCTTCCTCCCATCCCGCCCTCCCTCCTGCCCGACGCACATCACAAGGTCATGATGGGGTTGTGATGGGCTGGGGTCAGGATGGGGTTGTGATGGGGTCATGATGAGGTTGTGATGGGCTGGGGTCATGATGGGGTTGTGATGGGGTCATGATGAGGTTGTGATGGGCTGGGGTCATGATGGGGTTGTGATGGGGTCAAGATGAGGTCAGGGTCAGCAGTGAATGTTCTTGTAGGGGGAAGGTGGTGGGAGGAGGAAGTGGGTTATTGAAAGATGTTACCATGCAAGTGAATAAAGTATGATACAGCATCACTTTAGAGAGGCACGCCATGGCCTCCACGTCATTTCCTCTCTCTGTTTCTCTCTCTGTCTCTCTCTCTTGCACTCTCTATCTGTGTGTGTGTGTGTGTGTCTGTGTGTGTGTGTGTGTGTCTCTCTCTCTCTCTCTCTCTCTCTCTCACACACACATTCTCTCTCTCTCTTTATCCCTCTCTCTGTATCTCTCTCTCTGTATCTGTTATTTGTTGGCATGGGAAAAGCAAAAGCACCAAAAACTAAAATAGGACATCCTGGAAAAAAGATACAAACATAGCAAGTTGACTTGATGTCTCTCTCTCTCTCTCTCTCTCTCTCTCTCTCTCTCTCTCTCTCTCTCTCTCTCTCTCTCTCTCTCTCTCTCTCTCTCTCTCTCTGTCTCTCTCTCCCTAGCTGTCCTGGATTGCACTATTTTCTTGTGACTGTTTTTTTTTATTTCACTTCCTGCAAAACCGGAACTCACAAGACAGCCTTACTCTATACTTCTCTATTCTCTATATAATTTTTTCTCTCTCTCTCTCTCTCTCTCTCTCTCTCTCTCTCTCTCTCTCTCTCTCTGACGCTCTCTCTCTCTCATACTGAAGTCACTGCTCTGTGGTTGCCTGTGTGTGACGTTCGTGATTGTTGAAAACATCAGTGTGATGTTTGTCGTTGTCCTGTCGTGCTCAACCGTTGGAGCGCAGTATTAACACTGCCCATGTTAGAAGTTCAATTCCCTCGGGGCCCACCCACGCTAACACTGTGTGTATGGGGGCCATATGCTGTAATGGTTAGGGTGGTTGACCATATCTCTCTCTCTCTCTCTCTCTCTCTCTCTCTCTCTCTCTCTCTCTCTCTCTTTGACGCTCTCTCTCTCTCTGTCTATATCTTTCATCATGTTCTCCGCTGGGGCAACACAAGCATAACATGAGGTAACCTCATGCTCCACACACACACACACACACACACACACACACACACACACACACACACACTCATACACACTCATACACTTGTAATGAATGAGGACCAGGTGGAACACACTCCCACGCACGTTCACACATGCGCTGAGGAGGGGTGTGTGTGCATGAGGGGTCAACGGGCCTCTCTCTGTGCGTCCTGTATCTCCATCACACTCACAGATTACAAAGCCTTTTGAATCGTTTTTTAGGGTTTTATGGTTTTCTGCAGGCAGGGGATAGGCCCGCCTTGCTTGAGGATAACTACCGCCGTGCTTACCTGTAGTTCTGCCAATCAAACCTACTAGTTAGTACCCTTTGACGTCAGGGATTGAACCTAGTGACGGTTGACATGGGAGATCGAACATAGCACCATTTGGCTGAGAGAGTCGCACACCTGATCCCATCCACCCCCCCCCCCCCCCCCCCACCATGAAGAGTGATGCGGTGTACCAGGGGGGGGTGGGCTGGTGTGTTCTGCTGAGGCCAGCACATCAGCCGTCCCCACAAGGCCGTCCCCACAATGCACGGTTTCTCCAACCCCCAGGCCCCACCAGGGTGCCGCCCCATGTAGACGAGGGCTTACACACTTACTAGGATTAAGCTGCCAGCTTCCCGGCTTATCTCCAGCTTGAAGGGATCGCAACTTTCTTAAGAATTAATTATCGCCTTCCCCCCCCCCCCCCCCCCCGACACAAACACACACGCACGCACGCACACACGCACGCACACACACACACACACATACATACACATACACACACATACACACACATACACACACATACACACATACATACACATACACTAATGCACACGGACACGTGTACTACATACAGACCCCCTCGTGGCTGGTTGGGCCAACATAAAACGTGAGATGTTGTGACCTAGTTACGCTGGTCTCAGACTCGCTCGTGTTCCCCGGCCCATGCTGAAACCATTACCTCTTTATGGCACCTTGAAGGACCACATGGGGACCTGGCCGTTACCTCCAACACAAAATGCCCCGTTATCGTCCCCCTCCGGTACTTTGATTGGTGAATACTAATGACATGGGTTTTGTGTTATATGCCAGAGATATTGGCTATATAAAATGGTATTAAGATGCAGAACTAGAATTAACCTATGATTGTTATATTGTCTTAGTTTATTTGAAAGTTTCGGAGACTCCACCAACACCACTCCATAAGAATGAATGCAATAGTATCGTAAGACGCTCGGATCACAGCATCGGCCGAATCAAATTATTATAGTATTATTGACAACACACACTCTATACCGCCATGGGCTCATCCAAAATGATTTGACCAGCTCCCGTCGTGATTTGTCCATTTAGCTGAAACTCTCTCTCGTCCGCTTCTCTTTCTTCTCTTGGTTTCTCTATCTCGGGACAGTTTGTTTTCTGGAAATGATTTAGTTTCTTCTTTTTTAACTTTTTCATCCTGTTTGGTTTTTGCGTGAACTTGAAGTGAATTTGTGTGACAGAGAGAGAGAGCCATGTTTACAAAGACCCGGAAGCATTGATTCCGGGTCTCATTGATGGAATAACTGCAACACAGCATAGCTCAGTGTGTGTGTGAATACACTAATTAGTACACTAATTAAAGTAAATAATGAATAAGTAATTATTGCTGAAATCAAAGGCAGTACCTGCATCGACAGCCCTTGTTCGGCTGTACAGGAATCATTTGAGCCATGGATCCTTTTCACAGAGGCGTCATCGTAGGACTTCACAGGTGTCGCTCTTAACACTAATGACGGGTCTGCGACTTTTATACAAAGACATATACCGGATATACGGAGACGCCGCGTTGACCTGTGGACCGTAGGTCAGCGGTGCCACCATATTGGAGAGGCCAAGACCGGCCTGTAAGCAGATACAAGTCAGCAGTTGGGCTGCGGTTTGTCCTGTTAAAAAGCACCATGGTGTTTACACTACTCAGCCGATTACGATCAAGGAAAATAAGCCAAGCCCATGCTCAGCTACAAGGTCAAGCATGGGCTTGGAGTGGGTTTATTTGGAGTTAATAAAAGTGTTAAATAAGTAAATAAAAGAGAGGAGTGTGTGATCAAGGCTGGTATGAACTGTTACTACACAGTGGAAGATAATAAATTGTCATCAGGAACTGGTTTGAGCATAGATCTGGCTTATTTTCCTCGGTTAAGCTTAAAAATGATTAACAATGATACAACATAATAACAATTATTATTAATTATAAACATTGAATATAAAAGGACTCTGTTTTCATTACTCAAAGAAATCGGTTGGGAAATGTAAACACTTCATTATAGTCGTTTTTTTTCCCAGAATAAACGCAGCGCCCCTGTTTACTTATTGTTTACTTGTATTTGTTTACAGCCCAGTCTTGGCCTCTCCAATATTGCGCCAGAGTTGATGTACGATCCAAAGCTATGTAATTATGTCTATGCTTTATGTACCAGAGTACGTGCGATGCCTCGTTGAAAATGCTCTATCTAGCTTAGCTAAACTAATCAGACTAGCTCCCATGGGAGTTGTAGTTTGTAAATAATTTTTAAAGGGTGATTTAATTATCCATGAACTGGATTCGATTCTGGACAGCAAGTGGGACGTGTAAAAACCTGTACGATGAATTTGTAGTCGTGTTCCTGCGATCAAGACCGCCCCTCCCATAAGACCCTTCTCCTCTGGTTCCAAAGAGTCATTTGACTCTCTGGTCATGCACGGTTCATTTGAAAAGAAGAAGTCAGTGACAAAGTGGTGGTTGGAAAATAAAAGCAGTCCTGTTGGGCATGCCAGTGGCAACGTGTTGCGGCTTTACTGGGTCTCCCAGCCGTAAACTGTAGAGTTACATGGGAAATTGTAATCCAATGATCCTCTGGAACAGATGGAATTTGTAAATATTGTTATTCAGGGTTATCAGTTTACTATTTACTGTTTAGTCCGACCTTTAGCCAGATGATTTGATCCAAATCAACTTACAGTTTATTGACATTCTTGTTAATGAATAGGTAGCATCTACCGACAGGTAGAACTGTGAACATTTGAACCCAGAAGCTTTCTGCTCCACTATCCCTCCCCAGGATATTGTGGTAATAAAAAATAATAATTATTGTACTATGCAAAGGCTTACTATGTCATTCTCCTCCAAGACATGAAGTCCTGTTTTACCAAACCAATGCAACAAATCTGTGCATAAAGTATGACCTCCCCCTTCCCTCATGTGACGCCGCGTTCACACTACCTCCGCCCGTCGACGGGCTTTTTGACGTACGTCATTGGACAGTGTATTTGCGTATATTTTTGCATAACGCAATCTGAGTGGCTGACGGATCCGTCGATATATATCGATAAGAGGCTGGACCACCGACTCTAGCAGCTGGGTTTGTTACACAAACACGGTTCCACACTTATTTACAATATCTGAGTGTTTTTCATCCTTGTGTCGACATTGGAGTATTGCTCAATGAAGAACAGTGGAAGGTCGTATTAAGTGTTAAACAGAAGTGTTTAAAGCCAGCATGGTAATTCCTAGTCTTTTTAGGTCATTAAAATGATCAATAGTTAATCGATATTGATCAATATGATCAAGTTATATCTTGATATGTCTTTCAGCCATGTCGCCCAGGCCTACTGCTGACCCCCCTCTCCTCTCCTCCCTGTTGACCCCCCCTCCCCTCTCCTCTCCTCTCCTCTCCTCTCCTCCCCTCTCCTCCCCTCTCCTCCCCTCTCTGCTGACCCCCCTCTCCTCTCCTCTCCTCTCCATCCTCTCCTCTCCTCTCCTCTCCTCTCTCCTCTCCTCTCCTCCCCTCTCCTCTCCTCTCCTCTCTGCTGACCCCCCTCTCCTCTCCTCTCCTCTCCTCCCCTCTCCTCTCCTCCCCTCTCCTCTCCTCTCCTCTCCTCTCCTCTCTCCTCTCCTCTCCTCCCCTCTCCTCTCCTCTCTCCTCTCCTCTCCTCTCCTCTCCTGCAGGAGAAGCCAAAGATCATCGAGCCTTTGGACTACGAGGCGGTGGTCTTCCAGAGGAAGGCCCAGATCCACAGTGACCCCCACAGAGACCTGCTGCTCTGCCCCGTGGACGACGTCTCGGTACGCTACACACTCCCCTCCCACCCCCGTCCCTCACTCACCCCTCAGCCCCCCCCCCCCCCTTCACTCCCCCTACTCTGGGGGTGTTTCGTTGTTGTGTGTTCGTTAGTGCTGTCAGTTGAACACGTTATTAAACGGCGTTTCAACTCAAACCCATTTCAACGGCAAGCCGATCCACTTCTCCACGTTGATAAGAGCATTAAAAAAAAATTGCGAGTTAACTGACATTAATGCGCTTAATCGCGATTAAATATTTGAATCGTTTGACAGCACTAGTGTTTATCAAAGAAAGGGGGAACATGAAATCTTGATAATAACAAGTGTCGCCGTGACACGCCCACCTCTAATCCCTGTACGAAATTGAGGCAATTAAATTGATAGGTCATGATTTGAATAGATAATAGATAACACAACAAAAAAAAATCATTGATCCGATATGTTGACTCACGCAACCTCACTCTAGCTTAGGACAGAATTAAGGTTTGTCTGGTTCCACATTCGTTGTCGTTGTGCCTCCAGAAGGGGAGTTTGCAGGCTAAGCACCTGTTCACGTGAGAGTAACACACTTCTAATTACTTTGCAAAGATTATTGGCAACGTGTTCTGAATAGTCGTGGTTATATTCAAAACAAGCGGCTTACAGCTGACCCTCTGTGTAGACTACCCAGCCAGAAGCAGCGGACACGAGGATTGTTTCAGTTGCGTATCACAGGTAGCATAACAGAAAAGGAATGAATTAACTGTGTGTGTTTGTAGACAAACTACCAACTTGTTGGCTTGCCACCAGCACTCATTTTGCGACAATTCAAAATCTTTGCAAAGTAATTCAAAGTGTATTCCCCTTCACATGTACCGGAGCTAGGCTAACTCTGCAGGTCAATGGAAGGCGGCTAAAGGAAAGCAGAAGCTAACCTTCTGGATGCAAGATGATGATGAATTTGGGATCAAACATCTCGTCTGAATGTGTGTCAAACAGGGAACCGCAATACACAGATATCTTGATGTATCCTTTTAAGGCAACAGTTACCGTCAGTCAACACGTACAAAATGAACCTAGCACGGCCTGTTCCACCGCCCACTTCTCTGTGAGCTCTTTCAAGTGTGCTGGAACGCTGGTACGACTCTCGGGGTCTCCACCCCGCCCAGACGGGTCGGGTCCAGCAGGGTTTTAGATTGACGGTCCCCATCCAGGGGTTCTGACCGGTTCTGAACAACAGCGAGGATGGAAGAGGGGGCTCGGAGGATACACCCACTATGGAAGGTTTCCCAATCGTAATCCCGGGATCAACCCCCGCCACCCCGCCAAACGCCAGACAGGCATCAGCCACGCTGCCAACTTACAAGGGCCCCTGTATTTAATACTGTTCAGTCCAACGCTTGTGGTCGGGTTTAGAGCCGCGCTCGCTCGCTCCCTCTCTTTCCCTCTCGTTCTATCTCCGTCTCTCTCTCTCTTCCAACTCGCCTGTCTCTCGCCCTGTCACCAGGAGAATGTGCTGGCCGTCATTGTTTCCTCTGAGTCAGCGTTGTTGGTGCCTCTTCTCTCCCTCTCTCCTCTAATTTCGCTCTTTCTCAGTCTGTCTGTCTGTCTCCGTGTCTCTGTGTCTCTGTGTCCATCTCTCTCGCTCTCTGTCTATCCGTCTGTATGTCTGTCTTGCTGTCTGTCGATCTACCTGTCTGCCTCTCTGTGTTTCTCTGCCTCTGTCTGTGTGTATTTGCCCCTCTGCCTGTGTGTGTGTGTGTGTGTGTGTGTGTGTGTGTGTGTGGCTGTCTGCCTGCGTGTCTGTGTCGTATTGTCTCTCTCTGTCTGTCTCTCTCTCTCCAGCTCTCTCTCCTCAAATCGAGAAAGGCTGATATATCATCACCAGTATACGACTAGTATGTTTGGAATTTGTATAAACAAGTTCCCACGCTAAAGTAGCTTCAACTGTATATCCACATGTGTTTGTTAATGTGTCTATTAATGTGTGTGTTAATGTATGTGTGTGTGTGTGTGTGTGTGTGATTTTGGTATGTATGACTGTCTTTGTGTTGTATGTGTTTGAGTGTGTGTGTGTGTGTGTGTGCGTGCGTGCGTGCGTGCGTGCGTTCGTGTGCGCGTGCATGCGTGCGTGTGTGTGTGTGTGTGCGTGCGTGCGTGTGTGTGTGTGTGCGTGCGTGCGTGTGTGTGTGTGTGTGTGTGTGACTCCGTGTGCACGTGGTCTGAAAACCAGGAGGCCCAGGTGTCTCGCCAGAGGAGGACGGTGGTTCCCACGGTGCCCCAGAACGCAGAGCGGGAGGCCCGGAGCCTGTTCGCCCAAGAGGTACACCGACTCTGCACCGGGTATCAACCCCGCGGACTTATTGCAGGCCTCGTTTGGTTCATCTGATCACTAGTGAGTCTAGGATCTGAAGAACACAGGGTTACTATTCTGATGAATGCCATCGCTCAAAAAAAGTCCTTACTGCACAAAATGTATCTGGTGAGTCCTAGGACCTCCGAGAGGGACCTCCTTACTGCAGGTACAGGTCCACAGGTCACAGCTAGCGTGACCGATTCGCCAGACCAATTGATAATATTATAATAATATTGATTAATATTATTATATTAGATTATATTATATTAATATTATTATTAGATAATATTGATTGGCTAATGTGTGTTAGTCCGTTTTTGATTAATTGTATTTTTGCATTTTGGATTTCCAAGCGATAATCCTGGTAGTTCATGAAAACGCCTCATCTTGCCTCCGTAGGGCACCTCTCCGTGCACGTGTCATCATATCAAACCCGCCCCGTGGTAGACAGACGGTTGTGATTGGCCGGACCCGGGTCAGGTCTGCTGGAGTTCAGAAGAGGGACCAGATTCATATGCCAGAGCAAATAAAACATGAGCTTGCAGATTCGTCCTGTTCCCAGGCTTTGTCATGGAATTAATTTGTTGGCACAAGAAACACAGTCAAAAACAATACTTTTTGATGCTGTGTGCCTGGCTGGGATTATAGGGAACAGTTATAGAGGAGATAAAGAGACTAAATGACTTGGTGAGGACGCTCTCGCTCATGGTGGTTTAATTACGTTTTGGTACAGTATGACTTGTGTCAACACCAGCCAGGCACTAAATCTTTTCATTGGATTTCTGAAGTTAAACTTTGATCCGGTTGCCATAGCGTTGTGAAGCCTGACAGAGCCCCTGGCGTCGGAGGAGGGATGCTCCTTTCACAGTTGAAGCTCTGACTTTAATTTGACTGGCTCAACAGTTCCTTGTGTTTGGACCTATCAGATGTGATGTGATTTATATCTCATGGAGGGAGAAGTTCACGAAGCAAATGAGCAAAAGTTTTTTCTGGGGGTTGTATTTAAATCATGAGGTTAGGGCTATTACCGTTAACAGATAGCGGTGGCGAGGCCAGAGAGTAGCACTCTGTCGGCTTTACTTTTAAACGGCCCCTAACTCTAATCCCAGTCGATGTGTGTGTTTGTGTGTGTGTGTGTGTGTGTGTGTGTGTCTTTTTGTGTGTGTGTGTGTGTCTGTGTGTGTGTGTGTGTGTGTGTGTGTGTGTGTGTCGTCGTGTGTGTGTGTGTGTGTGTGTGTGTGTGTGTCTTTTTGTGTCTGTGTGTGTGTGTGTGTGTGTGTGTGTCCTTGTGTGTGTGTGTGTGTGTCTTTTTCTGTGTGTGCGTGTGTGTGTGTGTCGACCCGTTTGGCAGTGCATCAAGATGTACAACACCGACTGGCACATCATCAACTACAAATACGAGGCCTACTCCGGAGATTTCCGTATGCTGCCAAGCGTGAGCGACACAGGGGTTTAGGGAGTGGGGTTTAGGAGGCTTGTCGGCCATTTAATGTTCTGTATGTGTTGGATTGGCAGCAGTAGATTAGGTAGGATATCTGGTCACATGATGTGATGTAACAGGAAATAGGAATCTCACTGGGGTGGGAATGTGCTTCTTGATGAACAATAAACGGCGTATTTAACAATACAGGATCAGGGTCCAACCAAGGGTTGGGTTTGCCCGACCTCTACCTCTGCCTCTGCCTCTGCCTCTTACTGGGAATCTGCACCGCAGGCGAGAGAGAGAGAGACGTGAGCGTGACGCAGGCGTATCAGTTCACACCGCTGCCCGCCGTTTATTTCGCCGTATTTTTAAGATTCATCAGATAATAACAGGCCCCACACGTCATCACCGAGACGCTTCAGAAACGCTTGAAAATAGAAGTGAAGCATAATGTTAAGCTTTGGTCGGGGCCCGTGAGACGGGGCGTAGAACGCTGCCGGTGTGGATCAGTGCACCGGTCTGAATGGATTCTATCTCTGGCTGAAGGCAGACGTCTGACGGCCGACTAAGAAACGCGTCTAAAACGGCTCTGGTGTAAATTGGCCTCTGCTGAGATCTAAATTCGCTGAAATCGCTTTGGCTAATCTCACAAGTACACCATGTACAGGATTGACCATATTGTCAGCCACAATATTAAAATGCTAACGATAGCTGGACAAGTGCGTACTGTCTGTGTCCGTGGTGAAGGGGGGGTTGTGTTTGTGTGTGCACGTGGGAAGGTGTTTACGTCAAATCAGTGTTTTGTTTCCCCACAGCAAAGGCCTGAAGTCTGACAAGCTGCCTCCACGTGTTTGAGATCGATGAAGACGCCAAAGACGAGGTGAGTCAGCCACAGTAGCAGACATCCAGCGAATTCGCCGAGAACGCAAGTTCACCAGAATAAGTGGTAGAGCGGGGCTGAGACTTAGAACTTAGAGAACTTATTATACTACTACTTGAACTTGAAAGTTTGTCTGGATTTTCTGTGCCAAATGTCGACTTATTGT
>NC_140293.1:10286828-10304328 GCF_964030765.1 Micromesistius poutassou | reverse complement strand
TAGAATCCGAGTAAAAACTGTGGGAGTGAATATTTCTGTGCTTATCTTTTAAAATGAATCCTCACCATTATCAGCCCATCACTACCATCTCAGATTGTTGTGGATATTATTTGCACACCTGTTTAATTCAACACAACTAAGGCAGTAACTCTATTTAATAAACACGTCATCTGGAGGACCTAAGCATCAATTCAGAACGTCACAAAATCTGGTTCAAGTTCAAGTTCTTTAGTTAAAAATATGTTAAGTTCAGTTCAAAGTTCACAGAAAAATGAACTTGTTCAATGAACTAGTTCTTTTGAACTAGTTCATGCACAACACTGCTCGCGGCCTGCAGGGGGCCAGGAACAGGGAGCTCATGTGATAGCTCGGTTTGACCCATAGAGGGCGCTTGAGTCTGTGTTTGTGTCTTCTCATAAGTTTGACCAAGATCAATCCATAGCACTGTTATGTTACCCACTATGTAAGGCGTTCTTTGACCTGAGGGGTACCATTACGTGGTCCTCAAGTCCTTTCGCGGGACAACACATGTGCAAAGGGTAAACAATAGGAAAATACACAACCCTTTTATACGCAAGGCCGTGGTCGTGGGAAACAGTGGGAAGATAAAGTCAGCAATGCTGCTTGTGCACCCAGTGTGTTTATTTAGCATACACAAATGTACGTAATGTCCTAGTTCCTCCTAAATTCCACATCCGTGGAAAACGTGTGATGGAACGCACAAAGCAACACTTTTTTTTAGAATAAACAACAAGCCATAATACTATTTACTACTATTTACTGAAATATCTATAAATATATATCTTCTATAAATAGTTTACTTGATTGTAAACGTCTCCATTTCAAGAGCAGTACCAGAGACTTCCTGCAGCAGTAGTGCACCACCAGTGGTACTCGTACCGCAGGTTTGAAAAAACGCAGCAAAACATGTAATCCTTCATCTACACGGTATCCTGTCTTAACACGGCGTCGTGTTGATTCAAGCCCTGGCAGGGGCCCCCACGTCGCTCTGCGTGCCCGTGGGTGTGGGTTGGTGTGCGGGTGTGACCGCACATTGCCGATGCTCAGGTGATCATTCATGGGGGATTCTGCTGCAAACGCTGGGAACCGAAACCCCAAGGTTTCCCGCTGGCGTTGTTCTAGAATAGAATAGAATCTTTATCGTCATTGCACAACGGGTATACAATGAAATTGCAGTGCTACTTCGGCCAGTGCATAATAAATATTAAAAATAAAGAAAACAGTAATAAGTTAATTAATTAAATAGCAAAGAATAAAAGGAGAAACATAGCAGTGTATACAGTGTTTATCCAGCATAGCGCACACACACACACACACACACACACGTCATGAGTTCAAGGACCTGATGGCCCAGGGAAAGAAGCTGTTTTTTAGTCTTTAGTTAGTCGTGCTGGTGAGGCACCTGTACCTCCTGCCCCAGCAGGTTGACCTGTGCTGTCCTGGGTGAGAGGGCTCTGCAGTGGTGCAGCCCTAGCTCTCCTGAGGCACCGCTTGCTGGCGATGTGTTGAAGCGAGGGGTAGGGGACTGCCAGTGATGCGTTCCAGCGGAGTGCAGTGACCAGTCATCACGTCACCGTTAGTAATCACCTCTTCTCCTGGGGGCTCCTCTCCTCGTGTTCCTTCCCGTTTCCCCGGCGTGTTTTCGGGGGGGGGCCTCAGATGCCGCGCAGCCAGAGGTTCCCGGAGAGCTTCCACCAGGCTCTGCAGTCCCTGCTGCTGTCCATCATGCCCCACATCACCATCCGCCACGTGGAGGTCCCAGAGGAGGCCCGCTGCATCAACCTCAGCCTGGCCGTCTTCATCAAGGTCCGACCCCCTGACCCCCCCGACCCCCCCTGACCCCCCCTGACCCCCTGACCCCCCCTGACCCCCTGACCCCCCGACCCCCCCTGACCCCCTGACCCCCCGACCCCCTCTGACCCCCCCCTGACCCCCTGACCCCCCCTGACCCCCTGACCCCCCGACCCCCCCTGACCCCCTGACCCCCCGACCCCCTCTGACCCCCCCCTGACCCCCTGACCCCCCGACCCCCTCTGACCCCCCGACCCCCTGACCCTCCGACCTGTCCCCACCAGACCCGATCAGAGCCCAGCAAACCTAGGACACACACACACACACTCACGCAAGCATGCACACACACACACAGTCTCCTCTGTTTACTCACTCAATCAGATATACACCTATTGTTGTGTCTATTTTTAACAGGCCTACAGTTAAAGAAATATTAAACCGGTCTCCCTCCCTCCCTCCCTCCCTCCCTCCCTCTCTCCCTCCCTCCCTCCCTCCCTCCCTCCCTCCCTCCCTCCCTCCCTCCCTCCCTGCAGAGGTGCCTCTCCTTCATGAACAGAGGTTTCGCCTTCAGCCTGGTCAACGACTACATGTGTGGCTTCACCCTACATGATCCCAGGGTAAACACAAACACACACACACACACACACAAACACACACACACACGCACACACACACACACACAATGGGGGAAAAAAACGACGTATGTATGTTTGCACCATATGTTTGTGCGATGTCAACCATGTGTTGACATCGCACAAACATTATGCAAAACCGACTTTTACTTTCGACTTTCTTTCAACACATCAAACTATTTTCTGCAGTGAAAGTAACAATTGGAATGTAAAAGTTATCTGAGTCTTGGCGGCGGCGGCGAGGCGGCAGGCGTAACCAAACAAAGACGCAGTAAACTAGTCTTTCAACGCCTGCAAACTTCACCCCCCGTGGTGGCGGTTGACACCTGTTGCCTCGGTGTGCAATTCGTCACGGACGATAAGACCGGGGGGCGCGGCACAGGGCGGGGCGCGGTCACGCCAGTCACGCAGCGTGACTCATTACCACTCGGTAACATACTCGGTAAACATGTCAAGCGTTGCAGAATCTGAATCAAGCAGTTCAAAGAGGCGGCGGAAGAATAACACAAAACATAACGCATGTGAACAGTGAAAAACACAGGCAGCGTTTCCTGTGACTGTAAAGGCGGGGAACGCGGACAATAAGAGCGTCCATTGATCAATGCACCGACACTCGAGCCACAGCCTGCGAAAGGACGGCGGCCGCGGCATCCACCGAGACGCCCCCCTCACACAGGTCCCCCTCACTGGACACCAGGTCACTCCTGACGCCCCTCCGGAAGTCCACCTTGGCTGTGTTCCAAATCGTTCCCTGTTCCCTCACTCACTGTTCCCTATACAGTGTTTATGATACAGTGAACTATACAGTGTTTATGATACAGTGAACTATACAGTGTTTATGATACAGTGAACTATATAGTGTTTATGATACAGTGAACTATACAGTGTTTATGATACAGTGAACTATATAGTGTTTATGATACAGTGAACTATATAGTGTCTATGACACAGTGAACTATGTAGTGTTTATGATACAGTGAACTATATAGTGTTTATGATACAGTGAACTATACAGTGTTTATGATACAGTGAACTATATAGTGTTTATGATACAGTGAACTATATAGTGTTTATGATACAGTGAACTACATAGTGTTTATGATACAGTGAACTATATAGTGTTTATGATACAGTGAACTATATAGTGTTTATGATACAGTGAACTACATAGTGTTTATGATACAGTGAACTATATAGTGTTTATGATACAGTGAACTATACAGTGTTTATGACACAGTGAACTACATAGTGTTTATGATACAGTGAACTATATAGTGTCTATGATACAGTGAACTATATAGTGTCTATGATACAGTGAACTATATAGTGTTTATGACACAGTGAACTATATAGTGTTTATGATACAGTGAACTATACAGTGTTTATGATACAGTGAACTATATAGTGTTTATGATACAGTGAACTATATAGTGTTTATGATACAGTGAACTATACAGTGTTTATGATACAGTGAACTATACAGTGTCTATGATACAGTGAACTATATAGTGTCTATGATACAGTGAACTATATAGTGTTTATGATACAGTGAACTATATAGTGTCTATGATACAGTGAACTATATAGTGTCTATGATACAGTGAACTATATAGTGTTTATGATACAGTGAACTATATAGTGTTTATGATACAGTGAACTATATAGTGTCTATGATACAGTGAACTATATAGTGTTTATGATACAGTGAACTATATAGTGTTTATGATACAGGGAACTATATAGTGTCTATGATACAGTGAACTATATAGTGTTTATGATACAGTGAACTATATAGTGTTTATGATACAGTGAACTATATAGTGTCTATGATACAGTGAACTATATAGTGTTTATGATACAGTGAACTATATAGTGTTTATGATACAGTGAACTATATAGTGTTTATGATACAGTGAACTATATAGTGTCTATGATACAGTGAACTATATAGTGTCTATGATACAGTGAACTATATAGTGTTTATGACACAGTGAACTATATAGTGTCTATGATACAGTGAACTATATAGTGTTTATGATACAGTGAACTATACAGTGTTTATGATACAGTGAACTATATAGTGTTTATGATACAGTGAACTATACAGTGTTTATGATACAGTGAACTATATAGTGTTTATGATACAGTGAACTATATAGTGTCTATGATACAGTGAACTATATAGTGTCTATGATACAGTGAACTATATAGTGTTTATGATACAGTGAACTATATAGTGTTTATGATACAGTGAACTATATAGTGTCTATGATACAGTGAACTATATAGTGTCTATGATACAGTGAACTATATAGTGTTTATGATACAGTGAACTATATAGTGTTTATGATACAGTGAACTATATAGTGTCTATGATACAGTGAACTATATAGTGTTTATGATACAGTGAACTATATAGTGTCTATGATACAGTGAACTATATAGTGTCTATGATACAGTGAACTATATAGTGTTTATGATACAGTGAACTATATAGTGTTTATGATACAGTGAACTATATAGTGTTTATGATACAGTGAACTATATAGTGTCTATGATACAGTGAACTATATAGTGTCTATGATACAGTGAACTATATAGTGTTTATGACACAGTGAACTATATAGTGTCTATGATACAGTGAACTATATAGTGTTTATGATACAGTGAACTATACAGTGTTTATGATACAGTGAACTATATAGTGTTTATGATACAGTGATCTATATAGTGTTTATGATACAGTGAACTATATAGTGTTTATGATACAGTGAACTATATAGTGTCTATGATACAGTGAACTATATAGTGTCTATGATACAGTGAACTATATAGTGTCTATGATACAGTGAACTATATAGTGTTTATGATACAGTGAACTATATAGTGTTTATGATACAGTGAACTATACAGTGTTTATGATACAGTGAACTATATAGTGTTTATGATACAGTGAACTATACAGTGTTTATGATACAGTGAACTATATAGTGTTTATGATACAGTGGACTATATAGTGTTTATGATACAGTGAACTATATAGTGTTTATGACACAGTGAACTATATAGTGTTTATGATACAGTGAACTACGTAGGGAACGAACAAACGAGAATTCGCTGACACCACGCCAAACATTTCTGAACGTCATTTGCGTCAGTGAATGCGCCCGCGTTGCATTGTGGTACACGGGAGTAACATGTAGGGGACGTCGTGTGTTCACTCAAATTGTGGGTATTTTATAGTCCGCTATATAGTGAACGAAATTAACCCACTGAGAATTCGAACAGCACTGCAAAATGGCGAGCGTCCTATATAGTGCACTATGTCCGTGATAGGGAACGGTTTGGAACACAGCTCTAGTGTCCAGCTGGTCCACTCTGCCTCACTTCAGTGAACACAATCAGCACAGACCAGACAATCACACTGCCCTTTGACACCATACCATCTAACCTAACTGTAACTGACAACGGACGTCACATCGACCAACCACTGTGCTAATATCTATGCCACACTAAGACCACCATACGGGTTATATCTTCCATAGTGTGCTCGTATCTATACCACTGTAATAAATCATACCCACTTCCTTCTCTGGGGCCTCTGGGCCGGGGGACACGCACGCAACAGGCCAGGTCTCCGCTGGCTTTTGGTTCCACTCAGGAACGTTTTACGGGGCAGGATCAACAATGATCAAATCGTTTTCTCTTTCGAATGTGACAACAACAGAGAAGAGAAGAGACATAGAAGACACTGGCTCCAACCTGGGTGAAGGGAGCGTTTCACTTCCTCCTGCTTCACAGCCCGCCAGACCGTTGAGCAAACCTGTCTCCACCAAACAGGTCGAGACAGGTTTGCTCAACGGTCTGAGGAACACAGAAACACCACTCGCTCTGCTGGCACTGCATTCGTTCCGGCGCCTCGGCGCCCAGCGAGCCGCCTCCACGTTATTGCAGAACCGCTGCATCGTGACGTTGTCGGTATGGCGGGCCACGTATGCCGCATCGCGGTGTTTCCCACACTTCAGGTCAATGTGTGGCGCAGATTGAACAACGAGCGCCACAAATTGATTCCGCTTTTCTTATTTATTTTTACTTGAACGCGATTTTGAAATGTAACTCTGCCAGCCTGTAATCGCGCCCCCACCCCCCCCCCCCCCCCCCCCACGTCAACAATCCCATCCGCCCACAACCCAACTCCCCCCCCCCCCCCACGTCAACAATCCCATCCGCCCACAACCCCCCCCCCCCCTGTCAACACTTCCACCCGCGGTTATAACGTTAGCATTATAAGCAGCGGCGGTTTTAGGCACCGGCGAAAAACGAGACACACGAGAAAGAAAATGATCCGCGCATCTGAAAATGATCTCCCCCCCCCGTCGTCAACAACTCTGCCAGCCGGTAATTGTGCTGTCAACAAATCCGTCACACATTGCTACCTGGTCCGTGGTAAACACTGTAAACACTGTATCGTATCGTGAGGTGCCCTGTGACTCCCCCCCCCACCCCTCCTTCAGGTGCTGACGGAGATGAAGTTCGACTTCCTGATGACAGTGGGGAACCACGAGCACTTCATCCCCCTCAACCTGCCGATGGCCTTCGGACGCACCAAGCTGCAGAGGGTGCAAGGTGTGTGTGTGTGTATGTGTGTGTGTGTGTTTGTGTGTGTGTGTGCGTGCTTGCATGTGTGTGTAGGTGTGTGTGTGTGCGTGTGTGTGTGCGCATGTGGGTGTGTGTGTGTGTGTGTGTGTGTGTGTGTGTGTGTGTGTGCAATTGTGTTTGTGTGTGTCTGTGTGTGTGTGTGTGTGTGTGTGTGTGTGTGTGCAATTGTGTTTGTGTGTGTGTGTGTGTGTGTGTGTGTGTGTGTGTCTGTTCAACCCCTCCCCTACTTAGGGGAAAAGCATTTCTTGGAGGACACTTGATGATGGGAAATCTGTAATGAGGTCACACTCACGACCTCATTGGAGATGCTACGGTTAACCTTAGCATCTCTAATGAGGTCGTGAGTGTTCATCACTTTTGTAGTGTTGTAGCGCTGGAACACCCAGAGCTGCTCCAGGGGTCTAATAACTAATAACACCCATCTTGGCCACAGAGGAGACTCAAAAGCAAACCACGGTACCCCCTTTCAGTGGAAGAGAGGAAGGGAGCGTATACACACAGCGGGGTGAATTCACTTCTAATAAAGTAGAACCGTTTGTATCATGTGTGATCAAATGGGTCGGATCCATGATGCACCAACACCTAATATCTCCACAAACCAACACGCCCACACCAACTAACTCCACCCCACCCCACCCCCCCCCCCTCCATCCATCCACACCACCACCCAAAGTCACACCAAAACCAGGTCATGTGATGTGAGGCTGCACATACTTGTCTTGGCTGTACCATCCCCCCCCCCCTCCCCTCCCCCCCCCCCCCCCCCCCTCCCTCCCTGCCCCATCCCCATCCCCATCAGTGAGCGGCCAATCGTTTGGGGGCGTCTTGCTCAAAGACGCCTTCAGGTCGTACCGGTAAGTCATTGGGGTTCGAAACCCAGAACCTTTCTGGTCTGGCAGAGAGGAACGCCTTTACCTACCGGTCCCTCACCCCCCGTGGACATGGTCTTCAACAGGCAGAGGTGTGATGGTGAGGGGCAGCACAGGGCTGTCTCACCAGGTTTACCCATGGCCCCCCCACCCACCCCCCCCCCCCCGGCATGCCCACACACACACACACACACACACACGCCCCCATGGTCGTGTGAATGAGCTCCTTTTGTTTGCCCCCTTGCTACAACACCTCTGTCACGAAGGCCTACCCACCCCCACCGGTCACGCCATCAAACCACCATCGCATTTAAATGGCACCACGTGCATGGATTTCCTTTAATTTTATTTCCACCCCCCCCCCTCCCCCCTCCCCCCCCCTACCCCCTCCCTCCCCCCCCTTCTCTTTTTGTTTTTGCCTGTGGTCAGATTTAATTTCGTACGCCTCGGAGATTTTTGGCACAGTAGGTAGGTGGCCCCCCCCCCCCCCCCCCCCCCGCAGCGTATACGTCCACCGGCCTGCCCCCCCGCCAAGCAGACCCCCTGTGTGCTTCTGTTTCAACCTTCTCCTTCCTCCGACCTCCACTGGCTTCCTGTCTCACTGCCACCGACGCATCCCCGCCGCGCCGCGCCGCGCCGATCGCTACCGCTTAACGCTCACCGACGCTAGGCTAGGCTGGTCTTCCGTGCAGCCCGGCGGTGGCGTGCCAGGGTGCGCGCACGCGCGCGCGTGTGTGCACTGGGGAGGGTTGGCTGTTGGGTCAACGCACACTGGAGCCCGCGTCTCTTCCTGCTTGTTGCTTGGCGGGCTTCATCCTTCACCATCCCACGTCGAGGATGTCTCTCTCTCTCTCTCTCTCTCTCTCTCTCTCTCTCTCTCTCTCTCTTGGCCTGTGTGTCCCCCCTCGTCTTCCTGAGACCTGACGATAATTCGCACTCTGCGTGTGTTTGGGTGTGGGAGGAGTCGAGGACTCCTTTGTGGCCGAATGGTCCGATCCTCCCTGGTTGTTTTCCCCTCTGCATGTTGAACCGACGACGCCGGTGGTCGGCCGTCCCGGAGCCCTGTGTGGACGTCTGTGTGACGTCCGCCCACTCGGCCCTGTGGCACCGCTCTCTGCTGCCGCTCACCCACCAACGGGACCGTCCCGGTGTAAGACCGGCCGCCCGTCGAAAACTACAGCGGACCAACCCTCTCTCTTGTATTGGCCTCTGTCTTCTTCTCACCCTTGACCCCTGCCCTGCCCTTCACGGCGCCGCCTCCCCCCCCTCCCCCCCCCCTCACCCCCCCCCCCTCCCCAACCAGACCAGAACCTGGAGTGCAGCCTGACGGAGGACTACTGCCGGAACCACTTCCTGGTGGGGCTGCTGCTGCGCGAGGTGGCCAGCGCCCTGCAGCAGCAGCGCAGCGCCGAGGTGCGGCAGGTCGCCGTGGCGACCCTCAAGAACCTGCTGGTCAAGCACGCGGCCGACGACCGCTACACCGTCTACAAGGTGAGTGGTGGTGCGCCCCCCCCGTCACCCCCCGTCACCCCCGCCCCACAGGGACAGCATCGGGGACCACAGCGCTGACACACATCACGACGTTACGGTCAATAATAATGAAATGACATTTAAATAAAGGACAGAATAGAATAAAATATATATATATATACAAATGTATCAACGCAGTACAGAGACTTGTTGAGCAGCTGCACCTGCAGATGTTTGGACACGGGGTTAGGGAGCACAGAGGTCAGGGGTCAGGACCACACTATACAGAGAGGTATGCACCGGGTCCGAGGGGAGAGCAGGTAACCATTAGTATGAAACAAAGGGTCGGATTGCCCCCCCCCCCCCCCACTGTGCCGCTGGCCTGTGCTCACACGATCTCAACCGGGCCTGAGTACGGTTGCCTCTTGTACGCGGCGCGGTAACCCTGGCCCCCCCGTCAACAGTTCCGCCCGCGGACCCTGTTACAATGTAATGTCCCCAAATAATGCAATGCAATTGGCCCGCGACTTTGTCCAAGACTTCAATTATGGCCCACTGTATATTTGAGTTAGACGACCCTGATCTAGACTTTAGGGAGCTAACGTAGTGTGAGTGCGCCCCAGTGTAAACCACGTCGTGAGTTTTAGGTTTCGTTTTCATTCCTTGTCAGTAAGCCGTGTGTCTTTGTTTTGTTGATGACGTGTCGTCTCTTTTGTCTCTCTGTGTGTTGGAATGTGAACGGGGTAAAAACAGAACGGACTTCCTCTTATTTACTCCTTCTATTGAAATGAAATAGAATTATTCAATAGAATTGAATATCGTTTCAATTCTATTGAAACGAAACAGCGAAATGCTGATCCTCCGGAGCCGGTCCGTGGACTCCAGCCACGCCGGACACACACAACCACGCCCGACACACATAACGACGCGCAGCCTAACTCTAGCCCCGGGAAAGGAGCGACACACACGGCGAAACACTGATCAGTGTCCCCCTCGGGAGCGGGTTCGTGGACTCCAACCACGCCGGACACAACTTAACTTTAAGTGATTATTCCCATTTACAGCCGCTGGCCAATCAGTTACCAGCAGCCTGTTTACGTCACACAAAAGTACCTACTCCTCTCGCTTGGAACCTCGACGGAGGTAGTACTAAAAAAAAGTACCCGGTACTAGGTACCAGGTACTTTTTTTGCCAATGGAAACACAAAAAAGGCGTGGCGAGTCGAGTCGAGTCGAGCTGGTACTGGCGGTGGAAAAGCGGCATATGTTGCGGTCGGGTCATTGTAGATGGAGGTATGTGTACGTCATTCTACATCTGATGTGTCAGATGGTTGTTGTTCTTGAAGAATTGTTTGGATTGGGGGTACGCCCTTTCAGAAATGAAAGCATCTGAAAGGGCATGTCAATCACACAGATAATGGTTCGTCCTCGTGACACGTCTATTGGACACAAACGCATAACTTCCTGGCATCTGGAGCCTCTCATTTCATCTCTCACGCAGCACGGAGCGACTAAAAATAACTCTTTCTTCTCAACGATTGCTATCAGTGCAGTCCATCAGTTCTTTAAATACGGCCACAATAGCGGAGTCAACAGCGGCAGCCATCTTTGTTGTTGTTGAAAATGCTGTTCCTCCGTCACGGTCTGCAGAGAACATGAAGCATGAGCTGGTGAGAAAGGCTTTTGTCTGCCTAGACACGTCATCCTGTCATGTCCCAGAGAGGCCATGATGGTCAGAGATGGGTCAACAGGACTCGGTTCCCCTCTCCCAGGCCAGCGGTCGTAACATCGGGCCAACTGTCCCATTATCTCCAGTGTTGTTGGACTAGCGTGTGTCACATGCACTAAGCCGGTCGGTTATGCAAACGCCTGAGAGGAAATGAATGCAAATGCAGATCGGTGTTTGACACAAAAGACATAATTAGAATCAGACTTTCGGTCGTCGCTTGTCTGAGATAAGGACCTGCCGTCCAATGTCCGCACGCACCGTTGAAACCTTATCACTGTGCACACAGTCTTTTAAGGCTTTGCACGGGATTACAATTTGACAGTGTTGACGTGTGTCTGCGGTCTGTCCACACGGCCGCTGGTCCCGCTCAACGGCTCAGCGTTCTCCGTCAACACCGGCGGGGTTGGGTGGTGAATCAGGTTTCACCTCGGCTGTGGTGTGTACACGAGGGGAGCCAATGAAACCCAACGATGAAAGGACTGTCACCAGTTAGACAGGCACACAGAGCTAAGAAGAAGATGTTATGTAACGCCAAATAATAACAAACAAAAAACTGTTTAAATGTGTTTGTCATTTCTACCAATGGTTATTTTCAAGGTTAGTCTACAGACCACCCATTTATATTTGCAACTGAGAGTGCCATAAGTGGTATAAAAATGTATGTGTAATATTGGTTGTTATTAGTGTTATAAGTGTGGTTGCAAAGCAAGCCACACAATTGTTATCATGTATTCTTTTTCCATATATATGTATAAAGTTATAATTTTTTTTAACCAAAAAGTCGTGCATATATCAATGCAGTGCGCATTGCATTCTTTTTTTTATAATAATCATATTTAATGTTGAAAATGAATACGTCCAAACCGCTCAAATCAACCAATCCTGAGGTGGACACCTGAGAGTTGTCAAATGAAGGCACATGTAGATCATAAGTAAGGACTTTGGTCTCCAAAACGTTTGTTGTTGCTGTGTTGCTGTGTTTCTGTGTTGCTAGCTTATTACTCAATGTCAAACATGAGTAATAGCAGGCCATGCCCCGCCCCGTTCTATAAACCCTTCTGAAACTTGGTCTACACTGGTTATATCTTCCATAGTGGGGGGTTCATATATATACTACTGTAATACCTCCTACCCACTTCCCTCTCTGCTTCCCTGCCTTATTTGATGTGCTGAATCTTTTTGGACACACAATGTCCGTTGAGATGGATTTTTCTGTACCTTGACAACTGACCTGTAAACCCAATGACAGGAAGTTTGGTACGCAAACTCCTCAATAGTGCCCAGCCTAATGGTATGAAGTTCCTTTTGATTCTGTTAAAACTGAATTTCTAGTTTAAACTGAATTTCCCCTTGTGGGGATGAATCTAGTACGCGCGTTTCTTTTACTGAATTGTGTGTGTGAGTGTGTTTATCTGGGTGCATCTGTGTGTGTGTGTGTGTGTGTGTGTGTGTGTGTGTGTGTGTGTGTTTATGTATGTCTGCAGTTCATCAAACGGCCTTTACCCATGTATGTTGAATCCGTTTTTTCCTGTGTTTGGACGGCTAGAACCAGCAGGCCCGTATCTGCCTGCTGTATCTCCCCGTTGTGGAGCTGCTGTACCAGAACCTCAGACAGCTGTCGGCTCCCCCTCTCACCCCGAGCCCCGGGACGGGCCTCAACGTGAGCGCACACACACTCACACACCGACCGAGCTCTGACCTCTGGCGATCTTGGACCCAAAAATGGGCTCAACACAAATGGTGTGTGTGTGTGTGCCTGTGTGTGCCTGTGTGTGCCTGTGTGTGTGTGTGTGCCTGTGTGTGCCTGTGTGTGCCTGTGTGCGTGTGTGCCTGTGTGTGCCTGTGTGTGTGTTTGCCTGTGTGTGTGTCTGTGCCTGTGCGTATGTGCCTGTGTGTGCCTGTGTGTGTGTTTGCCTGTGTGTGTGTCTGTGTGCGTGTGCTTGCCGTGTGTGTCTGTGTGCATGTGTGTGCGTGTGTGCCTGTGTGTGCCTGTGTGCCTGTGTGTGCCTGTGTGTGTCTGTGTGTGTGTGTGTGTGTGTGTGTGTGTGCCTGTGCGTGTGTGTGTGTGTCTGTGTGTGCCTGTGTGTGCCTGTGTGTGTGTTTGCCTGTGTGTGTGCCTGTGTGTGTGTGTGTGTGTGTGTGTGTGTGTGTGTGTGTGTGCGCGTGCTTGCCGTGTGTGTGTGTGTGTGTGTGTGTGTGCGCGTGCTTGCCGTGTGTGTGTGTGTGTGTGTGTGTGTGTGCGCGTGCTTGCCGTGTGTCCCTCCAGGGCTCCAGGGATGACCTCATATCCTCCTCCTCCTCGGTGGACAGCAGGAGAATCAGCACGGCCATCGACCGAGACCACGGTGAGAGAGAGCCTCACACCTCACACTGGCCGTACAGCGGCCGCACGCAGCATGCACTCTGTGTGTGCGTGGGCTTAGACAGGACCTTAGGGCCCCGGAAAAAACAGAGAGAGACATTTGTGTGGGCCCCTAGATATGCTGCGCCAGCAAAGGGCAAAGCAAAGTCTCTGTTCTGGCGCAGCGGATATTAAAGTATAGCCCACGTCCCTTCATGAAGGCAGATGTCTTGTGCGTGCAGAACTTAAGTCGTTTTCTCGTTTGTCTCATTGAAATGTTAAGTTTGACTTGAACTTAATTCACCATGATGCCCTTGGACTAATATTAATCTTATTGATGTTTTTGTCTGTGTTTGTGTGTGTGTGTGTGTGCGTGTGTGATGTTCTTTGTGTGTATGCATGCTGCTCTCTGTGTGTTTTTCTGTGTGTTTCTGCTTGTGTGTGTATGTGTGTGTGCTGTGTGTGTGTGTGTGTGTCCAGGTTTACTAGCTCAGAACGGCCTGCTGGTGAGGAGGGAGGACTCTCGCGGCTCTCTGTTCATGGACCCCGGGACCCCTGACAGCACAGAGGTGAGTTCACACACACACACACACACACACACACACACACACACACACACAGCATCACACATACAGACTGTGAAAACGAGCCTTCCGACTCATTCCACTATGGGATGTGGGCAACTGGACTGGAGAGTGAATGAGGCAAAAACACGAGGGCAATTCCAAGTGAAGTTTTATTCACTTCCGAAATTAAAGACCCAACCATAAATAAACAAAACAAAATCCCTTGGTTACAAACTATAAATGAATTGTTCAAGAAGGAAAAACTGTTTTTCAATTTGCTAGCCAAGCCTTGGCATAATTTAGCATAACAGACAAGTACTGTGCAAGTACTGGCCTCACGTCAAGCCAGTCTCACCTTTCCTCTCCCAAAAGTCCCCAACACAAACCGACACTTCCTTTAAGTAGGCTCACTAATTAGTCTCAGCTGGACCAATAAAGGCCAGTTAGGGCATACCAGTTACCATGGGGAACATTCCCTGGCCAAGGCTGCATGCGCAATCCCTTCTCCCCCATGGGCGAGATAACCCCCACTACGAGAGTCTGAGAACCCGACGCAGTCTTTAAGATTCATAATATCAGAGAATATACCCGTCAGTTCGGCCGCGCCGCAATGAATGAGTAAAGATCGTAAAGACGTCGGAAGAAAAAAACTTTTATTTTGACAGATGTGCCCGAAGTTACTGCTTTACAACCTCGTTGATCACCCACATTTAGGAAAACATGTACTTTTAATTCAGCCTTGGGTGAAATCGAAGCGTAGCATCTGTGTGCTTCCACCTTCACTGAATGCATGCCATGCGCGCTCCCGCGGCCGGGGATACGCTTCTTATAGAGGGTAACCACATTCACCGGCTTCCTCCATCTTCTGTGCCACCTTTTTTAAATAAATCGCCGTTTCTCGTTTTCCGACGGTGACAACAACACGTATACCGTCTCCTTCTACTTTCGGCTCACGGCCCCCGGAAAAGATCTCGAGCATGTGCAGAACGTGAACTCCAAAACTATGCTGTTTACAGCATCGTTTTGGAGTTCACGTTCTGCACATGCTCGAGATCTAGGTAGAGGTAGAGACCAGACTATGAACGACTTATCTAGGTGTTCTTATCTGATTTAGCTTGTCCGTTCACGTGCCGATTTTTGTGCGAAGTAGATCGGATAAAGGTGTTTAGGTGTTGAGGTGTTGATAAAGGTGTTGAATCTTAATCCTGCTGTGGAGGTTGGCAGTCTGTGATGTTGAATTCCCATCTGTAGTGTGTTAACATAGTTTCCGTGCCTGTGGCTTTGTGCATTGTGCGTGTCTACATATTTGACATTCCACCAACCCGGTCCTCGCCCCCATCCACTTCCTCCTCCTCCTCCTCCTCCTCCTCCTCCTCCTCCTCCTCCACCACCTCCTCCCTCTTCCTCCTCCACCACCTCCACCACCCTCCTTCTCCTCCTCCTATTCCTCCACCCACCACCTCCATCTCCACCTTCACCCTCCTCTTCCTCCACTTCGTCCACCCTCCTACTCTTCCTCCACCCTCCTCCTCCCTCATCACCTCCTTGCTACCTCCTATTCCACCACTTCCTTCCACCTCCATCACCTCCTCTCCCCCCCCCCCCCCCCCCTGCTCCTCCACCCCCAGCTCCAGAGGAGGGGCTCAGCCATGAGCGGCAGCCCGCTGGTGGCTGCAGGGAGGCTGGGTCAGTACGAGATCAAGGGCCTGCTGCTCTGCTTCCTCCACATCCTCCGGACACTGTCAGAGGGTAGGTACACACGCACGCACTCGCACGCACGCACGCACTCGCACGCACGCACACACACACACACACACATACGCACGCACATACGCACACACACACACACACACACACACACCCATACGCACGCACACATGCATGCATGTGCACGCACACACTCACGCACGCACCCGCACACACACATGCAGACGCACGCACGCACACGCACGCACGCACACACACACATGCACATACGCACACACACACACACACACACACACACACCCATACGCACGCACACATGCATGCATGCGCACGCACACACACACGCACACATGCAGACGCACGCACGCACGCACACACCAGGGTTCCCGCGGGGTCTTAAAAAGTCTTAAAAGCATTGAATTTATGAATTTGGAAATAATACCTTCAAAAGACTTGAAAAAGTCTTGAATTTTGATATCTGGGTCTTAAAATGTGTGCAGTATGTAACTGCTTCGTATCGCATTCTCCTCAAAAGTTTCATTTGTCAACCACTATTATTTTGATTAAATAACGTAGCCTAAATAAGGAGCGGCGGAACCAATAACTGAGAACGCAACGCTGCCCTGGGTCCGCACACGTCACTTTGTCACAGCACTACAACACAGACCACAAGCAACAAGCCAAGCAGAACACAAGAAAGTCTGTGGTCTGTGTCTGTGCTGTGGTGATGTAGCGTAAGTACTGACTGCTATGCTGCGATGTTACATCATTCTTCCATAATGCTTTAGTAAGTGTTTGGAATAACACCGTTTAAAAGAACGGCGTTAGGTAACGCCGTTATTTTTTCAGTAACGGGGTAATCTAACTAATTACTGTTTCCGTCGTTACAACGCCGTTATCGTTACTGAACGTTAAATGCGGTGCGTTACTATGAATTAATTGAATAAACTGCGTAATCCGAACGCACCCCTGGCTCCACGCACAAACTGCTAGTGAGGAGACCCGGGTGGGTTAACAACGAGATAAGCGATTATGATTGGCTAAGGCAGAGTCATGTTTCATGGTAGCCAATCGGAGCCAGTGTTTTTACACACAAGCCAGGATACGCGTGCCACACGCACACGCACACACCAAACAGATTCGATGAAGCAGTAGAAATGACGAGTCCGGAGCAATCCGATGAAAATTTTCAAGGTGGAGATATAAGCACTAATTCATTGAGGTCAAAGGCAAGAACGTGCATGTAAAGTGTACATTATGTCCAGGAGCAAAGACTTTGTCGAAGCATCTAATGAAGCATCTCACAACGACACACGCATCTATAAAGCTACTTTTTTTTTTTTTACAGTAACGCAAATAATTACTTTCCCTGGTAACTAGTTACTTTTATTAGAGAGTAATTCAGTTACTAACTCTGTTACTTTTTGGAACAAGTAGTGAGTAACTATAGTAACGTTCCCAACACTTGCTTCACAGTCCACATTTTCACATTTGTTTGAGAAATAAATGAACAAATTTAAAAAAAATGTTTTTCTTTGCCGGTAGGTCTGTGAAATAGGTATAAAGTTTTTATATAAATGGTCTTAAAAAGGTCTTAAAAAGACTTGAATTTGACTTGAAGAAACCTGTAGGAACCCTGACACACACACCCATACGCACACACACAAACGCACGCATGCACGGACATACAGTCAGACATGTATGCATGCCAGCAT
>NC_140293.1:10279623-10286628 GCF_964030765.1 Micromesistius poutassou | reverse complement strand
AACCCATTTTTCCAATGGCAACGTCCAAAGATGACTATCAAACTTTCTTTAGTACCGTCGATGTGTATGTGAGTGTTATAATGAGCGATGTTGTACATGAAACCTTCCAAACACTGTGGCGTTATACTTAAATCATCAGAGAAGCTCAACCTGCTGTCTTGACGCGGACATCAAAATAAAGCGCTGCCCAGACAGAGTGCTACACATTCACACAAACCATAGCGTTGTGCTAGAAGTGTCAAAGAAGCTTCGTGTAGGACTGGGTGTAGGACTCCTGGTATAAAGGTTGTGGGTTCGATCCCCGATGCCTGCACTCTAAACAGTAAGCATCCTCAAGTAACAGACACCTTACTTCAAGAAGTCCAAGAAACATAACGTGTTTGATCTGTGCTCGTAGCGGTCCCTCATACTACTCAACTCAACTGAATACACGCTTTGCTTATTGTCATATATTAGGTACTGTATTCGGCTGTTGTTTAAATCAATGAAAATCACTTAAAGAACATTAACCAGGGAATGATTCTGGCAGCATCTCTCTCAACCACTAACCACAAAACCAGTTCCTTCCACTTTCTGAACTGGGCATCAGAAAATAACTTCCGTTGTAAATTACCTTAAAGCTGGTCCTGAGTGGATTAACGATTAGCTCAATTAGAGCAATTAACACTTCCAGGGTTTGGGGTTGCGTATGCTCTTTGGCCACTCCTCGTGCCAGGAATGTGTACTCTCACGTTATTGGCTCAAACACTTATAAAATAAAAGCCCACAAATGGTGTATGTTCTCATCATTAAATATTTACTTCACCACAAATTCTGACATACATTTCCCGAATTGACATTTTAGACAAACGTCTGTTCGAAGAATCGTTGGTGGCCTTGCCATCAAAGTTTAAACTTCTGTTTATATCTATGTACTATCAAGTCATTTATTTACACTTTTTATCCACTTGCAGTGAGATTGAGAAAATCCATGTCATGAATGAGCAGGTAGGGGTAAGGGGAACTCTTGCTCAAGGATGGCCATGACTAGGACTGCAAACGTTGGGATTCAAACATCCACCCAGCGACTCCACTATCCTGCCCTTCTCTGGCTTTTACAGCCCAAATCCCTTCCATCACAGAACACGTTCCCTCATATGCCAGATGATGCACCAGACCAGAACATTCTGTGGATGCCAAGAACTGGAAGAGAAGTCGTTGATGTGGTTAAGGCAGGAAACAAGTGGTTCAGCACACACACACCTTGTTAAGCACAAACACCAGATATGTGTGTGTGAGAGATGGATAATCCTCTCTCTCTCCCTCTCTCCATCTATCTGACTCCAGACTAAGTGGCTTTGGCTCAATGGATCTGATAAATGACTAAATGGTTCATAGTAAAACATTCGGCGTCCGGAGCAATTAATTCTAATTGAAACGACAGACCAGTTTCCATTTTATGTTTAATATACGATTAATCAATTTAGAAAATCGTATTAACGTGAGCAGGAAACGGAGCAGGTAACGGCGAGGTCGTCTCCGGGGCAACACTGTGAGTCCAGTGGTTATCTCTTCTCCTATTAGCGCTGGCTGGAATCACCGGGAGGATCCGTCAACAGAAGGGCTCTCTGCGTACGACTGTACAGAAAAAGGATTTTAAAAAGACCCTGGACCGGCCGGATCACCGGCTGGAAGCTGGTTTGGAGTCGTTGTTACAAAATGAAAAAGATTTAAAGTAAAAATTAAAAACGATAAATAATCTCATTCAACAGATGCTTTTTATCCAGAGTGACTCACTGTGGATTCAGATAAACGTCGTAAAGGATCAGTCAGGGGTCATCTCTGCTGTAGGAGGCCTGCGGGTTAAGCCTCTGAAATAGTCGCGGTGATGCGGCGTGCGTGAAGTGTGCGGACATTGATTGTTTTGTTTTTTTACAAACGTTGACCATATGTTGTTTTATTGTGGCGGTAAATCGGCTTTGAGCGAAAATCCATCAAATAATTCAGGCTTGTTTGTGCAAGCATAAGCTAGCAGGACGACTGTCTTCAACTAGTCTGTGTGTTTTAAAGTACACATAATGATACTGGTACTCATACTGGTACTAGTAATGCACAGTGGAAAGGTGTGCACAAACAGGACCCTGTAAAGAGTGTGTGTGTGTGTGTGTGTGTGTGTGTGTGTGTGTGTGTGTGTGTGTGTGTGTGTGTGTGTGTGTGTGTGTGTGTGTGTGTGTGTGTGTTGCTTTGGCAACAGGGTAACAGTTGATAACGGCAGCTGACCTTCGGACCCCAGGCCCCGAGAGCAAGAGGCGGCGGTGGCCAGACACATCAAACGGGCCGCGGTTAAGAACCAAACCCAGGATCACGCTTCACCGGCGACGCAACAAAGTCAGTCCTGGAACAACGGTTCACTCCCGGACGTTCAAATCAGGCCGAAAGGTTCTGGGTTCGATTTCCAAACCAGCGGGCATCAATGCACAAAGACGGCTACCTGCTCCTTAACGACATAGACCTGGACTCAGGTTAAACTCAACCTCCCACTCGTCAGATTGCTGGGGTTTGCAGGGCTGTGACTGTTCATTTCTAAAGACTATGTTGCCTTTAAGGGCAGAAAGGTCGCAGAACAGCACGTCCACGTCAAGCCTTTAAACGCCAACAGAGACTACAAAGTGAAACCGCAATCGGTTACAAATACAGACTCCCGACGTAGAGGTGGTGCTCAAGCTGTTGTACTGCAGTATTGCCCGCATATGACGATATACGACATTAGGCACACGTGTGGTTTTGTCAGTACTACAGGAGAGCCTAACATAATGCAAATCTCCCGTTGTGTCAACATGTTTTGTCACGGAGTGAATCCAAACCGAGCCTCTTCTGATCTTGGGAGTGGAATCTAAAACTGGAATGAAGCCCATGACATAATGAGGAAGAAAAAAAATACAAAAACTAATACAATACGATACGTCCCAATTAATTGACCTAATTAAAATGCGATTCATTGTACTTTTATATCTTGCACTTCTGTCTCCAGGGGGCGGAAACAATTCCTCAAGTGCCGACATTTTTAATCTTTGAGACACATGAGAAAACATCTTCACCATCATCATCATCATCATCATCTAAAAAGGTTAAAAAAGAATGATGAAGAAAGTGAAGATGACGAAGGTGAATTTTCAGTATAATTTGACATAAGAGAAGAGGAGGAGGAGGAGGATAATAGAAAGGGGTCAAAAGACAGAAAGAGGAGAGGGAGAGAAGATGAGTGGAGAAGGAGATAAAGGAGTGTTTATCCAGAATGCAAAAGAAGAAGGGAAGGCGCCCAGAAAGGCACCAGGGAGGGCAAAGTTGTTTCCAGATGTCAATCCTTCCCACACTCCACATGTGGCTGTGGTTGACACCTGACCTCCTTCCCCCCCACGCCCCCCCCCAGCCCCTAAACCTCTCAGGCCTATTAGCAGCGTCATTAAGACAGACCTGCCATCACCTGATGGGGGGGGGGGGGGGGGGTGACCACTTTTTGAAGTCTCTCTTTTTTCTCTCGTCTTCAATCCCCGTGACAACAGCGCTTTCAGCCACGAAAAAAAAGATCTCCAAATCCAGTCGAGATCCAAAGGAGGATCCTTCGAGAAGGCCGGAGTTGCGTTGTAGCCGAGGAAAACGCATGACAACAGAAGCAGAAGCATTTAGCTGTGTGTTAGATTGGACCTTAATTATCATCTCTCGCCCCCTCACTCTCTACCAACGCCTTCTACCGCCGCGTCGCCCCCTTTCCATTTCTTCGTCTTCGTCGACCCCCACCCACCAGGTCACACGTCATCAGTGTGTGACCTGGTGGGTGGGGGACGAGGGGAACCCCCAGACCATAGGGGGTCTGGTCCTTGCATCTCCGTCCCCATCCCAGACATAACCGTATGGCAACCCGCAGTTGCACGGGATGGTCGTAGAGTAAACGGCGGAGGCTGATCCGCCCGGGCACTCCGTTAGCCCCTAGAGCCGAGACGTGTGGGGAGATCTGTGGTGCGTTGCGTTTTGTTTGACTTGACACACACACGCGGCCGTGTTTCACTGTGATGTGTGAGGTTTCTCAAATACCCGCTGGCCTCTCTCTCTCTCTCTCTCTCTCTCTCTCTCTCTCTCTCTCTCTCTCTCTCTCTCTCTCTCTCTCTCTCTCTCTCTCTCTTCTCCTCTCTCTCTCTCTCTCTCTCTCTCTCTCTCTCTCTCTCTCTCTCTCCTCTCTCTCTCTCTCTCTCTCTCTCTCCTCTCTCTCTCTCTCTCTCTCCTCTCACACGTGCTGTGGAATCAGATTTGTACCGTTCCTGAAGGGCGTGTATCTGAACACCCCCAGTATGTAACTGTCTGGGTAGACCAGTCGAGGAATGTTACGTGGATTTGCATGTATGTAAACGTGTGAACGGAACACAGAGGGGCGGGGGGTGAGGCAGGGCGGAGCAGGAGAGAGAGAGGGAGGGAGGGAGGAGGGGAGAGAGAGAGAGAGGAGGGAGGGAGGGAGGAGGGGAGAGGAGCCCATAACAAGCTGGAACAGGAAGTCATTCAATGTGAAACACACACACACACACACACACGCACAAAACAACCTCCCACAAACACATACAAAACCTCCCACACACCCTCCACCAAACACATGCACGCGTACACACACAACGCCAAAACACACACACACAACTACCCTCACACACAGAACAAAAACAACATTTACAGTGCATTCCTTTTCCTCCACACGTTAGTCAGTGTGTGTGTGTGTGTGTGTGTATGTCATTAGATAGGCCACAATGCACTGCACTGGTCGAGACTTCCTCCAGCTACAGACATTGTACGAGTGGGGATGGAACCGAAACCGGTATCCAGCGCAGCCCCCGGGGCTAAATTATTAAAGCCAGTGGCATCCATGAGCTCTACCCCCGCTGAAAATATATGGATCATATATAAACATATTCATTTAGGCTAGAGAAAAGTTATTAGCGTTTTATAGCTCGCATTAATAAATAAAGTCTATTAACATGAATTTTCACTATTCCCGGATGACTTTGGATATTTAAACTAGACCAAAAAGAGGAAGCACACCTCCTCTGTGAGTGTGCTACGGCCAGCTGCCTTCCACCCCATGGAGGAGACACTGATAGGTCAGGGGTCCTCTCTGGTGGCCCCCTGCTGCTCCCCTAAAGACCTTCTCTCCGTGTGACACGTTTTCCCCCCCATTCAATTTCCGAAATGGTTCAATTGGTTGAACACATGTTCGTCTGAATGACGCTTCAAACTGGTGAAACATCACTATCACGACGCGGTGGGCGGGAGTCAGCGGCTTTAGACCCGCTCTCCCACTCCTCAGCCCGAGTCGGAGTGGGACTGACCCCACTGGGACTAGTCCAGAGTGGGACTGACCCACTGGGACTACTGGGACTAGTCCAGAGTGGGACTAGTCCAGAGTGGGACTAGTCCAGAGTGGGACTAGGGCTGAGTGGGACTAGTCCAGAGTGGGACTAGTCCAGAGTGGGACTAGTCCGAGTGGGACTAGTCCAGAGTGGGACTAGTCCAGAGTGGGACTAGTCCAGAGTGGGACTAGTCCGAGTGGGACTAGTCCGAGTGGGACTAGGGCTGAGTGGGACTAGTCCAGAGTGGGACTAGTCCGAGTGGCGCTCCGTGTACGATCGGACGGCCGACCAAGGACGACGTTTTCAGCAGAAAACAAAACAAAACCATCTGCATTTTCACAACATTAGAGTCCGTTCAATTATGGTTAACATTGTGAGCCAATGCTGCTGAAGAAGGTTTACATATCGTGAGAAGAATGAAGCAAGGTGATGTTCTTCTAGAGGAGCCGATAAGAGCGGCGTTAAATGAGCGGATAGACAAGCAGTAGGTGACGTCCCCAGTGATGAGGGCCAAGTGAGAGATACCAAGAAATAAAGACGGAATATAATAGAAGAGACGCATTAAGAAGGAATGAGTAATGGGAGAGAGGAAGGATGGAATGAGGGTCAAAATGGCACTTCAATCTAAACACAGCTTGTGTGTGTGTGTGTGTGTGTGTGTGTGTGTGTGTGTGTGTGTGTGTGTGTGTGTGTGTGTGTGTGTGTGTGTGTGTGTGTGTGTGTGTGTGTGTGTGTGTGTGTGTCATGCAAAATGTGTTTTTTTTCTCTCTAACTTTTCTACTGGGAATAACAACAACAAAGTTGGGGCCAGAGATGGAGAGAGAAAAGAGAGAAAGTGAGAGAGAGAGAGATACAGACAGTGAGAGCACATGGCTGTCATTGTTTGCATAGATAATCACTAAAACAAGCACATTCCCCGGAATCCCCCTTGAGTACAAGACGGAGAGGGAGAGTAAAATAAGGACGAGAAAGAATGAATGAATGAAAAAAGAAAAGAAAGAGAGAGAGGCCACTAAATATTGAGTCATTAAAGTACAGTTAGGGGTTAGACAGTGGATACAGAGGTCATTAAGGAGCAGGTAGGGGTTAGACAGTACAGAGACAGGTCATTAAGGAGCAGGTAGGGGTTAGACAGTACAGAGACAGGTCATTAAGGAGCAGGTAGGGGTTAGACAGTACAGAGACAGGTCATTAAGGAGCAGGTAGGGGTTAGACAGTACAGAGACAGGTCATTAAGGAGCAGGTAGGGGTTAGACAGTACAGAGACAGGTCATTAAGGAGCAGGTAGGGGTTAGACAGTACAGAGACAGGTCATTAAGGAGCAGGTAGGGGTTAGACAGTACAGAGACAGGTCATTAAGGAGCAGGTAGGGGTTAGACAGTACAGAGACAGGTCATTAAGGAGCAGGTAGGGGTTAGACAGTACAGAGACAGGTCATTGAGGAGCAGGTAGGGGTTAGACAGTACAGAGACAGGTCATTAAGGAGCAGGTAGGGGTTAGACAGTACAGAGACAGGTCATTAAGGAGCAGGTAGGGGGTTAGACAGTACAGAGACAGGTCATTAAGGAGCAGGTAGGGGGTTAGACAGTACAGAGACAGGTCATTGAGGAGCAGGTAGGGGTTAGACAGTACAGAG